>NC_045599.1:73144685-73444685 GCF_009762305.2 Zalophus californianus | reverse complement strand
GTTTTTGTTTTTGTTTTTTTTTACATAGACGATTATGTCATCTATGAATAAGGACAATTTTACTTCTACTTTCTATTCTGATGCCTTTTCTTTCCTTATGCTAGCTTGAACTTCCAGCAAAATACTAACTAAAAGTGATGAGAGTGACCATCACACTTGTCTTATTAATGATCTTAGGAGGAAGGCACTTAGTGTTTCATCTTTATGATGTTAGCTGTAAGGATTTTTAGTTTAGTTTTGTTTTGGAAATGCCCTTTATTAAGTTGAGAGAATTTATTTTTATTCTTAGTTTGGTGAGAGTTTTTATTAGAAATAAATGTTGGATTTTTGTCAATTGCTATTTTTGCATCTACTGAAATTACATTTTGTAAATTGCCGCAGAAAATAAAGTGTTCTTTCTTGATGACCTCAGATAGAAAATGACCTCAAATTAATTTTCTTCTTTGCTTCAAATTCATCTTAAATTTAGTGTAGTTTAAAATGAGATTGTACTTTAAAAGCAAGTTATTATGTTTTGGTGGATATTTGGATTTTTTTTTTTGAAAAGCTCCATCTTTTTCCTCAACAATACGTATTTTCACAATTCACAAGTGAAAACAAATCTCAAATTTATAAAACTTAACAAAATCCTCTCATGGCAAGTAGAGGAAGGAGTTGAATATGCGTTGAGTTTTGAAAAAGGAGTGTTTGTGAGGGTGTGACAAATGGTGAGGGAGGGATTCGTTAACAGGAGGAAGAACTGTGGACATAATAGGCCGCTGACAAATCCACTCCAAGCAAGAAAAGGCCTGCATATGTCATACAGATCCTCCAGCCTTTGGTGCTGATTTGACAGCCTACAAAATATTTGTTGGTGTTGCTGTGGTAGACTGGAATATTTGTTCAAGGCAGGAGGTGGTAAACTCAAAAGTGGAGGAAAGGTTCTCTTTCAATTAAATAACTATAAAAATGACATACCTGTGATACTCTACTCGAATATATACGACATACTTTCCTAACGACAACAATAAGAGCAAACACATTAACAATAAATATGTCTCAGGTCCAGGTGATGACCAAGTAAAAATGGTGGAGAGAAGAGGGGAGACAGAAGGGGAGGTGGAAGGAAGAGAAGTTGGAGAGGGAAAGACCCATAGACATGGAGAAAAACAAAACCAAACCCCAGGAACAGAGCAAGGCAGATTTAGGGGGGAGAGAGAGGGACAACCCTGAGGAAAGAAGAGATGGCAGCAGCAAGCACTGTGGAGTCTCAATGGAGTCTAAGGTGGGAGTGAAAGGCTGAAGTGTTCTTTCTTGCTTGAACTTGGAGCATTTACCACTCTTGGAAATGTTAAGAGCTAATTAATAGTATAGAGAAAATATATGTCTATGTATTTGCTCCTGGGGTGTTGAGGTTTATCCATGCCTGCTGGCAGCCAATCTCTTTTGGAGCTGGTACCTTAGAATTCCTTGTACACAAGCTCTCACATCCTAGGTCAGAAGCCATCACCGCCTTATGTGGTCACCCAGCGCATTGTCAGAAGTTTTGTTCAGAGGGATATCAGTTGAATTATTCCAACATCTCTAATACCTGTACTACTGACACTTATATTGGGTAGTGAATAACCTGACCTTTTAACTGCCATGTTTTCTTATGGGTCTTTTATTAATTAATTAATTAATTAATTTTTAAAGTAGGCTCCACGTCCAGCATGAAGCCCAATGTGGGGCCTAAACTCATGGCCCTGAGACCAAGGCCTGAGCTGAGATCAAGAGTCAGACTGAGCCACCCAGGCACCCTTGGTCTTTTTAAATAGTAGCAAATAAACAGGCTGTCAGCTGTTACGAATAATAGGAAGGGTGAGTTCACAGGGGAGGCAGAGGATCCATTCCCATGTAAGAGCTGCATTAGTCTACTGGTATGAGATGCCATGAGCTGTTTTGGCACATTTATCTGAGAAATGAGGAAAAAGTTCTTTTGGTAAGCTAAAAAACCTGTAGTTGACTGGCTTAATTTTCAGATTTTAATTTATGTTCTCTTACTTGCCGAAGCCTTTTGATATGTACACTGCCATTCAGGAGCATGTTCTGATGCATGTTCTCATTTATACATGGCAAAGAGGAAGTTGAAAGAAGTAATTGCATGTCTTCTCAATTGAAAAGTTAAAGACCTATGTTGTTTTTTTTCTTTAAATGTTTGAGTATAGGAGGTGATCAGAAAGAGGACACATGACTTGGGAGTATTACAGAGGCAATTCACATACCAGACAGATGTCCTCAGATGATGCCACCAAGATTCCATCCAATTCTGAGGGTCCGTTTGTACAAATTGGCCATTTGATGGTGTCTTTTCTGTATTGTGATTATTATAAAGTAGTGATTTTCAATTCCATCAGAAAATGCCCTCTTTTTTAATAACAAGTAACTTGTAATGACTCATTTAATATGTTAAAATGTATACTTTCAAAAGATTAATATGGCCTAACTATTATAAAGGAGAAATAAGAGAAAAGCAATTTATAGTAAAGTATGTATACTAATATCTAAATACTTAATCACAACTATCCTGTTACCTCCAAATGCACCCTAGGGGGCGATGCTACCCTCCTTAAATTTGGAGCCATTGTAATAAAGTAACATTTCACACAACTGTGCTTTCCTTGTTGCTTTGTCTTTGGTATTTTTCTTATTTCTGTTATCATTTGTTTCATTATGTTTCCTTGTAATTGCTAGAAAATGAGTATAGGAATAGGAATAACTAAGTTTATGCAATCTACTTCAGAATGATTTCAGCTGGGGGTTCAGGACATAGATGACTAACCCAATACACACACCCTTTGTATGCGGTTTAGACCAAAGTCATGCATTTCTGTATCATGAAATTTGCAATGATGGCAAAAGATATTTATGGTGGATCTAGATTCTTTACCTCATGGCATTTTATTACCAATACATTTTCAGAAAAAAAAGTTAAATTTTTTCTCCTAACATGTTGCTGATTAATACAAATACAAAGCCTCCTCAAAGATACCTTTAAGACAAGGCAACATCATTATGATATTTATTGAGGTGAAATATTCTGACCTAGAATGTCAGAAGTCTTGCCCAGAGTATATATGAAGTTACAGTATTTTATGGCAAATTAAATTTGGATTAATGCTTTCAAGAATAAATTTAAAAAATAAAGATTAGGTAGCTTGACTCTAGTAGGAAATTAAGGAGCAGATATGTACTCGATAAACAAAAATTAAAAGTTGAGTTGAAGAATTACGGCCATACAATGAAGGAAAAAGGAAATCATACTCATGGGCATGTAATTAATTTTAGAATGTAAATTTACAAAGCTGTCATATTAAAATAGAATTGTAGTTTAAATATTCCTGTTAATACATTTTTCACTTTTGAAATACCACAGATCCTGTGACAAAGCATTAAATGTCATCTATCTTTCATCCTCTGGTCAACCACAGCTAGTGTAACTTTTCTATCTATAGAGGCTGTATGGTAGGGAGGTTAAAAGCACTGTGGAGGTCTGAATCCTTGGTCTTACTGCATATTAGCAGTGTGAACTTGGGCAAGTCACTTCTTTGGTCTACAAAAAAGACATAATGATAATAATATCTACCTCTCATCAAGTTGTTGTAGGGATTAAATGGGTTAATGTGGATAAAGCACCACTAGCCATACCCAGTACGAAGTAAATGCAGGTATGGGTCACTTATGATTCTTATCACATGTGAGTGAGGACAGTGACCTCTTATTTTTTATCTATGTATGGATTGTTCATATCTGTCTCTGGATAATTATCCCCATGTCCTTGAGTGAATAGGCACAGCCCCTTGTTTTTACCCAGATGTGTCCCAGCATGGATGCCTATCTGAGGCTGTGTTCCCTAGAAGCTGACCTTGACAAGATTTGTTTCTATGAACATTATTTATTAGAAAGTTTGCTCAGAAAAGCTGGTAGGATGTTGGGAAGGCAGGACCAGAAGGGCAGCAGGCCCAGCAAGGCTGTGACATCAAGCAAAGTCTGGAGGCACCGCTGGCTCAGTCTGGCAGGGGGCCCTGGAGACAAAACAGGCCACGCTCTGGAGGTTCCTATCAGAGCAGACGAGCTGGTATCATACTCCTCCATTCTTTGGGTATTGGTTAAGTGTCCCTTCTGGGGAGACATGAATTCCCAGGCACTTTTATCTCTGCTTATGGGCCTGAGCAGGAAGAATTTTTGTTTGGGTTGTTGAAGATACTGTTGTTCGAGGCCATGCAAAGTATTAGGTTTCTATATTCATAACGAATGAGTTGACAACTTTCATTTTGCTTCATAACTGCTGGTCACTTCTCAAATGCCTGTGTGGTTTGCTTTTCAAATGGATCCTGAAAAAGAGAAAGGAGCAGATGATTGCATTTAGTTTAACTTAGGCGCCTGGGTCTAGTGAGCCTGGGGCCTGGATGGGGTGAGCCTGGGGTCTGGGTCAGGTGAGTCCGGGGCAGAGGTCTGGTAAGCCTGGGGCCTGGGTAACCACTCTGTTTAATTTGGCTGCTTAGTCTCTCTGAGCTGGCACAGGAAGTTTCACCCCAGAGTTTACAGTGGTGCTGAGAATCTTGCTTCACAAGTGAAGAGTGGAAAGTTATACCAACTAATATGTGCTCGATCCTGTGTGCTAGGCTCCTGAAAGTGATACTTCATTTAGTCCTTCTCCATGCACGTGAGTTGGGCATTACCCTAATTTTAAGGCAAAGGAAATGGAAGTTTAGAGAGGTTAAAGCTTTATACCCAATACTGCAGAGCTAGACTTACATTTGAAGTCTAAGTCTGTACCCTTTGCTAGTTAGTTCCTATAACATAGGCAGCAGGGGAAAGCTTTATATCCTGATTTCAGGTGGCATCTGGAGACACAGAATTTTCTGTCTTTGAACCATCATGGCTTTTTAGTGTTGCTGAGCCACGAGGGAGTTGGGACTGTGTGTGTGTGTATGTGTGTGTGTGTGTGTAAAAGAGACACAGAGAACTGAGAGATATGGAGAGAGACAGAGACACACATATAGCGAAAGATAATGAGCATAATTGATAGTTGTTCATAATTATTATTCCTCTGAGCAGTGAAGACCACAATGATAAGTTGTAGAGCATTGTCTGGAGGTCGTCCGCCTTTTTGTTAATTGGGGTATAAGCACACAGATACTGCTTTTCGATTTAAAGGGAGCACACTCTTTGGACGTGAGAAACAGTAACTGGGTAAGGGATTAAGAAAAAAATTCATTTATCTCATTTTACTTTGTTGGAGGCAAAGTAAAACCCGTGCCTTCCTTTAGACCAATCCGTGTACACCTGAAATTGTGCTAATTCAGGCTCATTGACTTCGTTGGTCAGTTTAGACAGTTATTTTAAATGTAGGGAAATTGGACTGTGGACTGATTCTTTGGATGCCTGAGTGCTGTGCATGATTTACCAATAGTAGAATCTAAATATCCCCGTAGATGATTAGGCAAGAGTGAGTCTTGAAAGTTCTTTTGGTTTTATCAGGAAAATGTCTACAAGATGAATTCCTATCCCTGAGGGGCTTGAAGAGCTGCTGTACACATAGAAACCTCATTCCAGGCAGCAATGGCTCACTTGTTTCCAGTCCTGCAGGAACTTGGTTACACTGGAGAATAAAACTTCAGAACACTTATAGTAGCTGATGCTTACCTCACCAGAGACGTTGCATTTCTCATGTAGCTAAAAATCAGAATTTCCTTTATTTGTACTGTTTCCCAAAGTTTACACATGATTTCCTGCTATTTAGATACATTTCTTAGAAATGTTTTCAAATAGCCTCATTGTTTGTTATGAAAAAGACCTAGAAAAACAGATAACCATTTCTATTCAAGCTGATCATAAATGTTTGGTATGATCCTTAAAAACATGCAGATGAACAGTTTTTAGGCAGAGTATGCGGAATGGCTTAGAGATTTTAGAAATGAATTTTAGACTTAAACTCAAGCTAACTCAAAAGAGGAACTGTGACACTGGAAGAAAATTCTTTCTGATTGTTGCAGTGTTTGATATTCCTTTCACCTAAGTCCTAGTGAATTTTTCTGAATTTAGACTTTCTATTACAGCACTCATTTTTTTTCAGTTTCTAGAAGTATGCAAGGGAGGCTTGTGGAATCAATAACTATTAAATAATAACTAATATAATTATTAATGCCCCTGATTAACAGTCATAACCAACAATGAGCCACTTGTTAAGCAGAAAGTACCCGGTTCACTCTCCCTGAAAGGGGGCTTCAATGAAGAGTTGTTCATATAATGTGATGTGCTATATCTAAAAGCACAATGAATGTATATGAATTGTATACTTATGAAACGTAGGAAGATATACATAAAACTGTTCAGTGTGACAAAAATATTTAAAATGGACCTAACTAAAATGATTATCTTAATGGGTCCTCAAATTCCACCTTAAAAAAAAAAAGGTAAAGGCTGTAGCAGAACAAGGGAAAGCTTAAAGTTTACCTTTTATCATTTTAAAAACATTTTTCATTTCCCCTTGCATTTTGTGATAGTTTACATGAAGACATCGCTGCAGGACAGCAACTGTAAACCAATGCAGCAGAGTTCTTTAAAAGTTGTGAAAAAATAAGCAATTTTATTCATTACTAAGCTCAAAGAAACAGTGGTGAATGAAGAGTTGAGAATCAGCGCTTATTTTGTTAACCAAGGACTGATGATGTTAGATGAATCTTTAGCTTTAGCAAACTTTGAATGTTAAAATATGATTCTTAATTGAAACTCATTCTTCTCCAGAATCCTTTCTCTCATTCTTAGTAAGAGACATACAAGAACACCTAATTTCTACCTGGTACCTGGGTGCTTGGAATAAAGACCTTATATTCCAGGCAGCTTGCAGCAAGCCATGCCACATGACTAAGTCCTGTTTGGACGTGACAGTTAGAACACAAACAGCCCTCTTGGACTGCGTGGGGAAGCGCATGCCCAAGAGGACAAAGCAGCAGAGCAGGCAGAACCTGGGTGCCTGACAACATGGGATGCCGTACCAGACCCTGCCTGATGATGACCTCCAGTCTTTCTCTTTTTTCTTTTTAAAAAGATTTTATTTATTTATTTGAGTGAGAAGGAGAGAGAGGCAGAGACAGGGAGAGAGTGAACATGAGCGGGGGGAGGGGCAGAGGGAGAAGGAGAAGCAGACTCCCCGCTGAGCAGGGAGCCCGATACTGGGGCTAGATGCTGGGCTCTATCCCAGGACCTGGAGATCATGGCCTGAGCTGGAGGCAGACAGTTAACGACTGAGCCACCCAGGCGCCCCTCTTTTTTCAATAGAAATAAACTATTATGTTGAATCTGCTCATTTTCAGTTACTGGATTGAGATCCCTTTTTAGAGTCCCAGTTTACTGAAGTTAACTTTGGAAGATACATCCAATTATTTTTCTTTTTGATCCCTTGTGAGATGATTTTCTGTGCAAACAGATTCCCCAGGTTAATAAAATTCAGTGGCACATTCCCAGATCAACAACAGCTTTGAAGGCCTGGTGTACAGTAAGGCTTCACGTGTTAGTCCTCAATGATCAGAAAACTCAGTTAGCTAGAACAGATGAATGGGTCTGGCTCCTGTAAAAAGAACCTACACTGAGCTCATCAAGACTTTATATATTCGGCAACTATTGTCTGTTGCCTGAACAAATGAAATGACCAACACATGTATAAATATATTTTGATATTAAAATGCTTCCATGTTAGAAATGGGTCTAAACTTTCCAGAAGGCACAGGTCAGAGTATAGAGGACAGAGGCGTGGTGATGGTGGTGGTGTCAGCGTTTTTGGTGTCTGCTTTAGCCTGTCACCACTACTGCAGATGGTTTGTTTTTTTGTTTTTTGATAGAGAGCACAAGTAGGCAGAGTGGCAGACAGAGGGGCAGGCAGAGGCAGAGGGAGAAGCAGGCTCCCTGTGGAGCAGAGAGCCCGATGTGGGACGTGATCCCAGAACTCTGGGATCATGACCTGAGCTGAAGGCAGACGCTTAACCGACTGAGCCACCCAAGTGCCCACAGATGGTATTTCTAACTGCATGTCTCAGATGTACCCCGTTGGTCACCATGGGAAGTAGAGGACAAACTCAAAGCCAAGTGCAACCCTAAGTACAGCTCTCAAGAAGCATTATTTCTGTTTTGGTCCATATGCAGAATCTGTCCAGACAGATGGCTTTGTCTAAATGGGAGACAAATTTAGTCTTATAAAAATGCTTCAGATAAAGCAGATTTACTTCCTAAATGGAATCTTGTATTCTTTCAAAGTTACAAACATACAAACCCGAACTTCTCATTGGCACTTTCTAATGAAATCATAGTTTTCCCCCCCTGTTTATGATAAGCTTTATATTTATGTGACTGCCAGGCACCCTTCAAAGTATATTGGCATGTTAGCTGATTTTGAGGAGTTGAAAATGGTTCTGGCTGGTATGTTTTTACATGCTGGTTGTAGCATCTCTGCTGGACAGTGTATTTTGGGCTCTCTCAAAGAATGTCACTTTCTTTCCCCCCCAAATTAAAAATGTCTTGCTTTTATTTAAAGCATGTTAGGTCTGTTTTGCATAATTTTTCCTGCCTTTACTGATGTTTGCAACACTTCTCAATTTAGTACCATCTGTGAATCCATCAGCTTGCTATTTACTGCCTCTTTTAGATCATTAAGGGAGATGTTATGGCAATAATGTTTATTTACATGTCACTTTTCCTGGAAACTCAAAGTATATTTATAAAGTTATTGTATTAAACAATGACACCCATGTGAGGTAAAGAATTTTTACAGTTAGCGAGCATTTCAACACTATGTGACTTATTTCAAATAGAAGGAAATATTTCAGGGATGGTAGAGTTGATCTGTTATTAGGTATTCTTGTTGCTTTGAGCCGTTAGGAAGTTGTTGCAGTGCTTCTGCTAGGTTGTGTAATGACATGAGAGGTGGGAGTCATTGTCTTAAATTGATGAATGAGTTTTACTGTTTTTTCCCGTTCCCTCTTGGCCCCAGAGTCAAAGTCTTAATTATTGTGAAGTGGCAAAAAGCCAATAATGTTAGAGGAAGAAGGAGAAACAAAAGAATCAGATAAAATGAATTATTAAGGATGATAAATATTTCACCATATTGCCTCTCTTTCTTTTAAATTATGGTGTCATCAATATTAAGACATCCTTCCAGTGGCCTGAAGACCAAGGGGTCCTTTGTGAAATTGCAGAAAATGAGAATCCAGTTCCATTACTGAATGTGTATATTTTATTTTATTTTATTTTATTTTATTTTATTTTATTTTATTTTATTTTATTTTATTTTATTTTATTTTATTTTAGTAGTAGTGTACTGTGGCAGTCTAGTTGTGCTTGGTTAGCACAAAAAGCTATCTCTTCTGTAGTTCCTCATACTTTTACTGA
The DNA here is from genome assembly GCF_009762305.2 of Zalophus californianus. Classification (NCBI taxonomy): domain Eukaryota; kingdom Metazoa; phylum Chordata; class Mammalia; order Carnivora; family Otariidae; genus Zalophus; species Zalophus californianus. The sequence continues at coordinate 73,435,280 of NC_045599.1, read as the reverse complement.
CTACCCAATGGCCTAGACCATTAGCAGGTACATAAGGAACCTCAGTTCTGGGTTAGCCCCCCCTTTTTATTAAAGATTTTATTTATTTGAGAAAGAGAGAGAATGAGAGAGAGATAGAGCATGGGGGGGGGGGGTGTCAGAGGAAGAAGCAGACTCCCTGCCGAACAGGGAGCCTGATGTGGGACTCGGTCCTGGGACTCCAGGATCATGACCTGAGCCGAAAGCAGTCACTTAACCAACTGAGCCACCCAGGCGCCCAGGGTTAGCCCTTTTTTTATGCCTAGTTTTGAATGTCAGAAATGAAATGTCCTCTGTTAGCAATTCATACCACATCTGCAAGTTAGTTCAAGAACTTTGGGCTCCCAATTTAGATGATGCAGGTTTTTGCTGGATTGAGTTTGAGATCTATCAGGTACTTATTATGGAATTAAAGTTAGGATCATCCAAAAGAGTGTTTAACAGAATTCTGGCTATTTGACTTCGAAATTTATATTTTCTCTTACTCTTTAAGTTCATTAATTAATTTGTTTAGGATTTATTTATAAATGAGCTTAATAGTGGAGAATCAAATGAATAAAAATGAGGGGGCAGCTACAGGCATCTCTCTCAATAAGAATATAAAGTTTATGGCAAATTTTGGAAAGTGGAGTTTCTGTGTTTTCATTTAAGTTGCTCCCCAGGAGGTTGAAGAATACATGTGGATTTGTTTGATGGACTTTTGTCTCAATTTGCTTTGTCTGCTGGGTGAGGCAGTGGTTTTTGGACCTAGGCTAGTCTAAGTGCACTGAAAGAGGGCTCAGTGAGAGCCATCTAAAGCTGACATTAAGTTTTTGTTATTAGAACAACAGTGAGACCCAAGGCCCACATGAGGCCCAAGGCCATTAGAGTAGAGCCTCCCAAACTTAATTCATTTGAGTATTATCATCTCATTTTTGCCATATGTATTCACAACCTTCATTCTTAACCTACTCATTTTCCTTTAAATCAACATAGTTTGGGGACTTAAATTATTTTAAAAGGAAATTTTATATTACTACCACAAATCAGAAAAATCCTCTTTGAAAATAGGTGGTAACTATAAAAATAAATAGACTGAAAACCAAAAAAAAAAAAAAAAAAAGCATACGGTTCTAGCTAGATGATGATACCTGGAGGCTCAGTGACTGAGAACTTCTTTCTTCTGTTAAGACAAGAATGGAGAGATGTTAAAGACCTGCTAGCACCAGGCTGAGATTTTTCTCCTGATATTAGAAAATTGAAAGGTGAAAACCTTGTCAATCCCTGAATCAAGAGTTGTTTTTTTTTTAAAGATTTTATTTATTTATTTTGACAGAGACACAGCGAGAGAGGGAACACAAGCAGGGGGAGTGGGAGAGGGAGAAGCAGGCTTCCCACTGAGCAGGGAGCCCGATGCGGGGCTCGATCCCAGGACCCTGGGACCATGACCTGAGCCGAAGGCAGACACTTAACGACTGAGCCACCCAGGAGCCCCCCTGAATCAGAGTTTTTTAATGTACTGTTACCACCTAAAATGATAACCCAGATCATGCTCTGAGAAATATAGAATTTTAAAAAATCAAATAAAGACCATGTATCTAAAAGCCTAATGAGCTCAGTAATTCATTTATTCATTCAACTTATCATGTGCCCCCAAACTGAGATGCAGTTGACCATGTTCTTTTTTCTGTTCCAACTCTTCCTGCTTGTTACCCTAGTCCAGTGTAATTTTACTGTGGGGACTAGAAACTCCTTATCTCTTCTGACATCGGTCTGTTCCCTTCGTCTAAGGCTCAACCTTGGAATGCACCTCGATCTTGTGCACGGGCAGAACTTCTCCAAACCTCTAACAAATTTAAATATTTCAAGTTTCTTATGCCATTCCTGCAATTCCTATAGGATCAGAAGAGTGAGAAAGCCAGGAGACACATCTAAGAAATATTATGAGGTCCGGGTTCCTGGTCATTTTTTCCCTTTTGTGCTACTCTTTGGTAGTGAGTTGGTTTTAATCCCAAAATGTGTTCTGTGGCCTAAACAGTCAGGTCACATCAAGTATCTAAACATTGCCTGGTAAAATTACTTCACTGAAGGTGGTTAATATAAAGGACATTTATTTTATTAATATGATTTAGTGTACTAGTAAGTACTTTTCTAGGTTTCCATGTAAAATCTTGCCTTCAGTGTTATTACCAAGCCTGAGAACATCTTCAGAGTCAATACCTGTGATCTCCCCAGTTCACTGTCCATTTTCTCCATAAAAATTAATCTAATTACAGATTAGCTGATGTCATGAGAACTTAATAACAAGGATTATGGCTTCATGTTCCATTTGTCAGAGGAAAACAGCTATGGCCAAGACCAGCTGTGTTAATAGGTCCCCCTCATCTTTATTGGAACAAATATAAAGAGTTGTCTGTAGTTAGAATGTGGAAACTCCAAATTCCCTTTGTTGTTCTGACTAAACTTCAGTGTAATTATAGAAAGTGCTTTGAGAAGGGGGTATACCTATTCCATTATCCTTCTAAATTTAGATATGATAAATTTTGTCATCCTCCAGGGGAAGGAAAACCTTAAAAACTCTGATGAAAGCAAACCCATGAGCAAATTTAATAAGTAATGGCAATGGTAAATTCCAGGAAAGAAAAGCTATTTACAGTGTATGCTAGAAATATTTGGAAACAATACTAGGAAATATGAATGTGCTAGAATGCCTGAGTAATACATATTTTTTTAAAGTTTGCAGTGGCATCAGTGAGCATACATCTGTAGTCTTATTGAAAGCGAATCTGTCTTGTTGCTTTTTGAAAGCATTACTGTGTGTGCCTTCAATTGTAAACTCTACTAGGGCTGTATATAACCATATACATCTGCTGACTAGAGTCATGTACCCCTCAGGGTGGTCAATAAAAATGCTAACTGAGAAGAGTTGAATTGCTCTTTTTAGCTTGTCTTTTTCTTCCAGAGATAGCTTCAGGAGAGATGATACAGGCTGCCCTCTTGTACTTTTATTAAATTTGGAGATGAAGTCTTTTCTTGGCATGCAAGACATCAGGGAACAGTCGCACAGCTTAGATTGGAAAGACAATAAGTATGTGTTTGTTTGCTGCCAGATTATCCATCAGCTTAATGCAACTCTGCAATTTCTCACTTTGCTCTAACTGTGTTTATAACAAGAATTTATAATTCTGCCATCTCACTCCTCAGTGTGTATGACCTACGTTTCTTGCAATGGCTGCTTCTGAGTGGTGGGGCTTTGACATCTGGTGGAATTTCCGCTAAACACCTTAAGGGAAACTCATGTAGGCATTTCTTTTGGGGCATCCCAGCGGGTACCTGTCAGGCTTGGGAGCCTCATGCTCTTTTGAGCTGGAAAAATGCCAGTAGAACACAGTGTCAGAGGAATACTGCAAAGAAAATATTCTCGCTATGGGTAGCTGTGAAAAAAAGGACAATCTGTAAGATGGAGTAGTTTCTTAGTAATTCTCTGGAAAGGCAAGGGATGATTTTCCCAGCACTAGTTCGTTGGATTAAAGCCCAGGCGTCCTATGGACATACCGTAGCAAGAATTCCTGGCAACATAGCGGGGTCTCCAATTATGCCAGCATACACTTACAGAGACGTCTATGAACAGGAAGGACATTGACACAAGGGCATTGACAAAGTTATGACTATTTTTAGATAACGTCTAGTGTATGGATTTTTTCACTGGAAAAGATTCTCTATTTACCATAGGCTTTCTTTGACTACTGTGAAAAAGGTGTTAACAACAAATGCCAAACAAAGATCAAAGAGTTAATTTACTGGTGATTTGTTTCCATTTAAATCGAAGAAGGTAAATTCTTGATTTATCAAATTGAGAAGTATGTTAATGTAATTAAATTAATAAACTATTATATTAAATATATTAATCTGAAAATTATTTGAAATATTTAATTTCAAAGACATCAAGAAAATATTGAATTGTTCCAAAAATGTCATCCCTTCGGGTAATGTAAAAGTTTTTGCTTGTGCTTTTTGTTTTACTTTTTAATTCTTTAGGTCTTAACAGTATGCACAGACTCCTGTTAGTCAAGGTACTGAGGAATCCTCAGTGTATATACTCCTCTTTATTTGAAAATAAATATCATGAGCATGTAAGAATTTAAATTTGGGGTGTTGAAGATGGTAGTTGTTGATCGAATGCATCTGGGGCTAATATGCACTGAAAGTGAGGTTGGGTGAGTTCAGGAGAGGCCTTGGCAGCAAATTAACAGTGTATTATCACTGTCATTTGCCTTAAACATTTTTCAAAGAATCCTTCAGTTGTCCTTGAAAAACCATCACCAGTGAGGGAGTTGATTGAAGGATGGGAGAAGTAAGTGAAGTCTGGGGCAATTTTAATTTTTATTTTCAAAGACTGTTCCATTGTATTGGACTTGAAGCCTTGCTTTGCATTTTTCTTTATAATACCTGCTATTCCCGGGAGGGTAAATGGGACAACTGAGTTATGAGTTGAGCTAAAATTTGAATTCCAAGGTAGAAATCCTACCCTAAAGCAAGTCTGAGGTTAGGACTGGGGAGAAGCTAATTAGCATCTGAGTTGCCCTTTCTCAACTCTCTTAATAGTAAAAACTCCGAAAGTAAAGGAATAGAAAGAATAGCTTCACTAAGTTGGCACACGATCCAGGTAGTTTGTGCTGACTTAGGCCTGCTCTGTTCCAACAGGGGTATACATAAGAGGAGCCATGAACCAGTTAGGAATTGTGTTCATGTAATAGACCCCTCGAGCCCCCTCCACTCCTACCAAAGAAAAACCCAGTGGCTTACAGTTTATAGAAATTTTATTTTTCTCGCCAAACTAAAAGCTGGGAGGTAGGTAGTTATTGGCTCAAGAATTCCAGAGTCTAGGTCCTGCAAATCTCTTGCCCTTTTCTTTGTGGTCTTATGGTTACAAGACAGCTGCTCCATCTCCAACATCACATCCAATTTGCAGGCAGAAAGAAAGGGAGGGGAAAAAGTTAAAGGATTCATGCTAAGTTAGCATGAATTTACTCCCTCTTTGAGAAAGTACTCAATCTACTTGTATCTCATTGGCCAAAATTGTGTTGCAGGACATCTTCTGCCTCCCAGAGAAACTGATTATTATTTTCTGGATGAGAACATTACTAGTCCTCACTTGCTAGATTGATGTTCTCTTAGAAAGGAAAATGGAAATGGTAGGAAATTAGTCTGTTATAAAAATCCTATTATTAATGTTACCTCAAATAATGCTCAAATCTATACATATTTCTTTATTTCCCTGTTAGCATATTTAACAAATTAAAGAAGAGAAGATATCCATTAATTGGACGGTTCATAGAGTGAATCATGAGGATGTGAGACTTGAAGATGAGTTTTGGAGTTTAGTTATCATATGGAGAAGAAAGTGGGGTACGGATTCTTAGCAGAAGGAAAGAAAGAATAAAAGCCCCAGGATGGAAGTGATCATCGTACATATGAGTGTGACTATGGTTATGGGCAAAGAGCCAATTAGAAGATCAGACTTGCATGAGCTGAGATGTTCGGAAAATCTTAGAGGTATTTCTTTAAAATGTAGATTGGATGGAAAGAACAGTGTAGGATACTCAGATCTGATTGTTATGCAGCATTATGGAGAAGCATGAAGCAATCCAAATTATACTCTAAGAGAAGCTCTAATTCTTACGGTCTGAAAAAGAAGGAAACTCATCACTCAATGTAGCCTCCATCAATAGCTACTTAATATGCATTTTCCACTTCTATACTTGTTATCTTTGAGGCCACCTTGAATTTTCTAGGTTTTTAGGATAATTTATATTTCATCACCTTCCTGGAACATAGGAAGTACTCGTATATTTACAAAATCAAATTAAACTGAATTTCTGCCTTGCTCACCAACGTTCATGTGAATGGTCCATGGCTCTTGCTCAGGGGTTAGGCAGAGGCTGCCATGCTGGTTCCTCCACACATGTCTTTCTTTTTTCATAGACCACCTGGGTCAAAGGAAACTCATTCACAGTAGACGATGTGAACCAAATATATTTTCTCTTGAGAATTTAAGGATTTCTGAGAGTCTTCATAATTTCACGCTCAGTAACAGAACTACCTATCTGGAAATAGGGTCACTGACATGCAGATCCAAGGGGGGAGGGGAGGCTATAAATCAGGAATAAGCAGAGGAAGCAGTTCTGCATGGAGAAAAAGTGCAAAGAGAAGCAAATGGGAAGGTGTCACACCAAAGATGTCAAAGTTTCCAGTTCTTAGAGGTTTGACTTGACTTCACTTTTCCTTCAGTGAAAATCTAGTGTCCTTTCAGTAAGTTTTCTTTTCTTAGACTGGTATGTATGGGTTTCTCTTTCTGGCTACCAGTTATGTTTGACAAAGAGAAACATGTTTTAATAATATTCCTCTCTATCCCTATTAGAGGGATGAGATTACATTTAAAAGAGGAGGCACTATTGATACATTATATCTTTTTAATTCCAATAAGATTCCAACCATCTTATTCTCGCATGGTAAGCATCATCACTCATGTTTGAAAATTGTAGAGTTGATAGTGAAGTCCTTTTAAAAATGAAAGTCCTTGTCATCTCTGAAGTTCATGTAGACTGTCATAATCAATTATTAATTACATATTAGTTTAATTAATTATCACAGTTCATCCAGTCTTAGAAGCTCTAATGACATAGGATAGGAAGGATATAAGTGGATTTCCACATTTTTTTTTTAATTGGGAAAGTTAGAAGGTTTTCTAGGGACCAGTCAGAAGTGTGTTTAGTAAAAAGACCACAAAACCATGGTTATGAGCTTCCTTCTCTATTGTTCTGACACTTTTGGTCCTACCACAGATATCACAATCACTTCCTTGGTCTGTTGGATGAGAATTAGCTCATGAGCCAAACCTGACCTTGAGTGGCTCATCAGAGTGAATCCAGAGATGCTGCAAAGCAAGCACTAATCACAGCGGAAGGTGTTGCCCCCACTGCTGGGTTTAAGCAGCTGTCTGAGAGAAGGAATGAAGGGCAAAAGAACTGCCATCATCGGGGTCATATAACTTGGTTTGATGTGGTTTGGCCTTATGGAAGTCCTCTCTGTAATAGTGTTACAGATGTTTAGATGAAAAGGACTTTGTGGAACTCTGATTAATTTGGGAAATCCTCCATTGGATGGTTTGAACATTGTCTATGGTTACCTATACTTGTGTCTGAGTCATAGCCCCTTGGAAAGTGAGGTTTTAAGAGGTAGGGTGAATGGTTGCAAACCTCCGGTGTTCTGCCCCTGAACACGATAGAGCTTTATTTGCGGGGGGGGCAGGCGGGGAAGAGAAAGGACTTTAGCACTGTCCTTGGATTGGGTAGGGAGCATCTGGAGGCTTTAGCTCAACTCAAGGGCATAGGGAAGATGTGAGGACCTGAGATGCATTGAGGAGATGGGAATTTGAGGAACAAGAAGAAATCATCCTTTCTCACAAAATCCTTTTATCCCCTATCCCCGGAGCCCCCACCCCTGCCACTGGGTTCTGCTTGTTTTACTGAAGAGAGATGAAGAATTGTTGTGTATTGAGCACCCACTACAGCCCAGGCTTGGCTTTAGGCTCTTCCATGTCCAATGCCAGCCAGTCTACCAGCAGTCTTGGGAAAATTTAGATGACCCTGTATAGCAAGGTTGTCCATGGTGGTCTAACTATTGTGAACTGCCAGTCGTTGGTGAAAATCAGCCCACGTGATTGTGGAATCAGAAAACTAATTATCCATTAGAAGGACTTAGAAATAACAAGTAGAAAAGTCATTATTTCCTGTGGCTGGGCACATTTAGTTTTGATAGTTTTTACTGAATTTAATTTTTTTTCTTTTCCAAGAAATTTTTTCAAAAGAGAGGCAGAGAGAGAGAATGAATTTCTGAAAACCTTGAAAATTATTTCACTAGTGAACACTAAGAAGTGTCAAACTTGGTGGCTTTAAAGAATCATCAATTATATATTATAAGTGGTTCTCAGGTTGGAAGTCCAGCATATTATATATGAATCTGATTCGTTTTCTGCCTCCTAGAGGGCTGAGCTGCTGACAATTAGTCTTACGCTATAGGAGTTCTAACTCTACATCAAAATATATGTGTGGTGTTCCTCTGCATGCAGTACAAGTGGGTTATTTGGTTGTAGGAGTTAGCAGTTTAGTCTGTTTGCTATAAGAAGAGGGGATGGTTATCCTCTCTTGGGAGGGATCAACTTTCACCTCTAGTCTATATTATTATAAATCTTTTCTTTAGACATAACATACATTGAGTACCCATTTGTATTACAGTGTGCTTGTGGAACTTGAAAGAACTTTACTGGAGAGTTTTAGGTTTCTTATTAAAATTAAAATTTATTGTAATTTACTAAGCATAGATTAGAGTGTGATAATTATCTGTCTTAGAAGTAATATATGAAAGAAGATATTACCAAAGTTAACTCTTTATTTACACTTTCTTTTATGGCTTTTATTTTCTTTCATTTCATTGAATATTCTGAAATAATCCTTAAAAATTAATATGCTTTGTTGAGAGATTTAAACAAGCACCCAAGAAAATCTAGTTTTGTATTAGAGAACAGATATTCTAGTTATGTACTTTGCAGTCAGAGAATTTATGAAGGATAAGGTTTTAGGCATGTTTAAATTTCTTTTTAATAGGAAAATGAGGTTGATTTCCCATGTGAAGACTTAAAAGTTTTTGTACATGAAGAAAATTATTATGTAACAAGGTGGTTTGTTATTTTAAGAATTATGTTATTTGAAAGTGGACAAATAGATGAATAACATTATCTCTCTGACAAAAACACTAAAAATAAAGGTGATCATCAAGCCAATGAACTCCTTGTAATTCAAAGAAAAACCTGCTGTGTAATTAATTTATAATAGATAATTTAACATGAATTACTTCATTGGAGTGTTAGTTTTTCCCTGGTGGTGAGTTATTAGTAGAGTTAATTCAAATGGTGATTGATTAAAGGAAATTTATGGAATTTATGCCAGTGATATCTTAGAAATTCATAAATTTGTATTTCTTGATGAGAAAATTAACACACTTGGTGAGAGTTTATTCACTTTTTCTGTAGTAATAACCTTATAATATCATTTGATATAGCAGAGGGTTTCAGTTCTCCAAATGGCCACTAACTAATGGCAATTAGTGCTTGCAATTAGTCTTTTCCCCCTTCAAACTGGTACAAATTAAATTTCTTTGAATTTGAGAATCAGACATGTATAGGACAAGATGTTCCTGTTTGATATTTTGTGCTTTCTCATTTTCATGCACTGCTAAGATATTTTCTTGTGCTCTTTTGGCAAAGGGAGAAGTGAGTATAGCACAACTATTTTTTTTTCTGACCTATTTTATTCTTTTAAAAACTCAGTCTTATGCAGCATCAAAGTGGCAAAAATAGAATGATCTTAATTCACGTTTATAAGGTCTGTAGCAGATCTAGAAAACATCCCTGAGTACACACATCAAAAGTTGCAGGTCATTGAGGGAAATCGAGCAGGGGGAGTCAAGCTTCTAGGACATACTACTGATTATGTAGCTGACGGTTGTGGCTAGAAACTTTGAATAGAAACAGCATCATAATTGGTCTTCTTTTACTCCCTCAAGCTTGTGTACTCCTTACAGAGCTCATTCTGATTATGCAAGTAGAACAAAGATGGTTACTTTTTTTTTCCCTTATAACTTCTACTACACTAGGCATTTTACCTAGCAATATATATATATTATGTGTATATATATATATATATATATATATATATATATATAATTTTGCTGGAAGTCAGTTCAATGTTGTATAATATCATAAGCTACCTGTCAGTTTATTGCTTATTTTTAAATTTAAATGCTTCTCACTTGGTGATGCCACAATTCAGTAAACATTTGTGCAGCATTTATATGCTAAGAGCTATGTAGGATAAAAAAGGAGATTGTAATTTAGTAAGGGAAATGCCTATATTTGGTGACTGTAGTATGAAAAAGTATGGGTAAAATGAGTAAAAAGTCAAACAAAACAGACGTTTAAGAAATATAGCATTAATTTTGACTGAGGCTTTGGGGTACCGGTGACATTAAAAGGAGCTTCCCAGAGGGAGTAATTGTTTAAACAGACCCTGAAAGACAAAATAGGACAGGGGTGGGAGCATTCCAGGTGTGGGTTGGTGGTGAAGTTGCCTAACACAGTGTGGCTATCGGTGTGTTCTAGGTATATTTGGAAGCATCAAATAATCCGTATATTGGTAAATTGAGGCTAGACTGTGCAAGGGGCTGAAGGCTGTGCTGAGGAATCTCAGCTTCATTCTGTGACTATTAGGGATTCTCTGAAGGCTTTTGAATAGAGGAATAATCTTTAAGGACAGTAACTCTGATGGCAATAGGAAAGATGTAGGTGAGAATGAGAAAGGAGGAAGGAAGAGGGGCCCAGGCACATGGAGATATTTCTTAGGAGGCTACAGGTAGTTCAGAGAGAAACAGTGGATTAAAATGAGAAGTTCATGGTGACAGTGGGTTTTGGAGTATTATAGCTGGGGTTTGTTTGATGGCTGGCCATAAAGGAGAAGGGGAAAAGAGGAAAAGAGAGGAATCAAAAATTCTCTTCTTAGCATCTGTTTGGACTTAGTCCCTGGGAGCTCTTAGCTAAAGGTGGGAATTGTGGAAGACAGTAGCTGAGTAAAAAATTCCATTTTGGTCATGCTGTACATGGGAATTAATGGTATGTCCTTGTGTAACAGTCATGCATTGTGATAAAAATAATAGTGATAAAGGTCTAGATAAGTTAAATGTCTTCCAACAAGTGAAGAAAACACACATAACATAGGAACCAATTACAGCAAAACAAAGGCAAAGAGGAGATGACAGAGAGCAGGGTCATAAAAACAAGGAACAGTTCACAATGATGAATGCTATAGATTGGAAAAGTGGATTGAAACTTGAGAATTCATTGACTTTTCTGATTAATAGATCATCGGTGCCTTATAAGATACTAATTTTTAGGTAAGCAAGAACATTCCAATTAAGGACGATGAGTATTTTCAGATTTATTTACTAATTTAGGAAAGTTTCAAGATGAACATATTTGGTACCTATTCCGTGTCTTCCTATGGTTCTTTGCTGCTGATATCCATTATAGATGCATGGGTTTAGGAGTGGCTAAGTTCCAGATCCTCTGCTTGTATGCTCCTGTTCATGTTATTTAAACTCTCAAAGCCTAAGTTTCTTCATCTGCTAAATGGAAATAATGTAATATCTACCTCAGAGAATATTGGGAATGATTGATGCATGTGAAAGGATTTTATGAATTGTAAAGGAAGTCCTATACAAATGTTGTCAAAAAATCTGTGTTGGCTTTTGATGAAGTGGTGGATACAGAATGACAAACTATTAATCTGTTTCTGGTTATTGTTTCAAGGAGTGATTCTTCATTTTCTTACTTTTGGATGTGTTAGAAAGTGATTCCATATCTTACTTTATGTAGGAAAATTTCTGGGGTTGTGTTTCTGGTCTCTTCCATCTCCTCAGATTTTCTAATCATTAAATTTTGTTCTTTCTCTTCTTTTACTTTCATTCTTATTTTTCTCCTTCACTTTCTCTCTCCTCTTCAGTCATATTTTTATTAATGTGTTCGGTAAATATTTGTTGAACATCTACTATATGCTAGGAATTCTTTTTGGGATCTGAGCATATACTAGTCTGCAGTCTTTAATTTATGTGTGTTTACCAGGCAGTTTTATGAGAATCTGCATTTACCCCTCTCACTTACTCTTATCTCACTCTGACAGAGCTCATTACTCATACTGTAGGGCCTCAGCTTAGTTCAGGTTTACTATTCCTGATCTACTTCATTTTGTCTAAACTCTGATCAATTTAATCAGAATTAGCAGAGATACTTCAATAGCATTCTGAAGAATGTGCAGGAACTTTTTAATATCATCTCTGTAGTGATTTTCATTACATCAGGATATGTGTTGTCAGAATTTGAGGAGAGTAAACGTTCAAAAATATATATTTCAGCCTGAAAGTTGTTAAACTTCTATCTCCTTTCCTTATTCCAGAAGCATGTTTTCTACTCCCCACCCTCATTGCCGTGAATTGAGGAATGTTTCTGATGGAAATAGGCCAAATTCTTCAGTGTGTTAGAATTAGTGAAAGGGGCACCTGGGTGGCTCAGTCGGTTGAGCGTCTGCCTTCGGCTCAGGTCATGATCTCAGGGTCCTGGGATCGAGCCCCGCATCAGGCTCCCTGCTCGGCGGGAAGCCTGCTTCTCCCTCTCCCATTCCCCCTGCTTGTGTTCCCTCTCTCGCTGTGTCTCCCTCTGTCAAGTACATAAATAAAGTCTTAAAAAAAAAAAAGAATTAGTGAAAGAAAAAAGCAGATGGTCTCTTGGATAGAGATAATATGATGTGTATATACCAGTGGGTATAAATATGTAATTTGATGTATATAATGAACATATTCCTGAAATCACAATATACTGACATTTAGTAAATTAAATACTTAAATTGTAAATGTAGATACAATTCAAGTTCTCTGACCTAATGTAAAACCCTCCAAGTGTCTTTTTAAAAATAATCATAAAATGAAGGATATAACTGTCCTTTTATCTCTGTAATTCCGTGATTCCTGGTAGTTAGGGATTCTTCCAATTTTTTTTCTTATAATTTTTTTCTTATACTAACAGCTTCATTGAGATATAATTTACATATTACACAATTCTTCCATTTTAAGTGTAGAATTCAGTGGTTTTAATATACTGGTAGAGTTGTCTAACTATCATCATAATTTGGGAACATTTTTATCACCCCCAAAAGAAATCCCATACCCATTATCACTCATGCTCCATTTCGTTCCAACCTCCTGACCTGTAGGCAAGCAGTAATCTACATTCTGTCAGTATAGACTTCCCTATTCTGTACTTTCCTGTAAATGGAATTATACAGTATGTTGTCTTTTGTGTCTGGCATCTTTCATTTAGCATAATGTTTCCAAGATTTATCCATGTTTTAGCATGTATCAGTATTTCATTAATTTTTATGGCCAAATAATATTCCATTGTATGGGTATATCACATTTTATTTTTCCATTCATTAATTGATGACCATTTGGGTTGTTTCCACTATTTGGCTATTATGAATAATGTTGTTCTGAACATTTGTGTTCATTTGTACATACATTTTCATTCTCTAGGATATATAACTGGGAGTAGAATTTCTGGGTCATATGGTATCTCCATGTGTAAATTTAAAATTCCCACTTTCCCAAAGTTATGCATCATTTTACATTTCCACCAGTAGTGTATGAGGATTCTACTTTCTCTGCATCACTGCCAACATTTGCTATTATCTGTCTTCTTGATTATAGGCATCTTGGTGTGAGATGGCATCTCGTGTGGTTTTGATTTGCATTTCCCTCATGGATAATGATATTGTGCATCTTTTCATGTGCTTGTTGGTCATTTGTATTCCTTCCTCCCTCCCTCCTTCCCTCCCTCCCTCTCTCCCTTCTTTCTTTCTTTCTTTCTTTCTTTCTTTCTTTCTTTCTTTCTTTCTTTCTTTCTTTCTTTCTTTCTTTCTTTCTTTCTTTCTTTCTTTCTTTCTTTCTTTCTTTCTTTCTTTCTTTCTTCCTTCCTTCCTTCCTTCCTTCCTTCCTTCCTTCCTTCCTTCCTTCCTTCCTTCCTTCCTTCCTTCCTTCCTTCCTTCCTTTTCTTTCTTTTCCTTCTTTCTTCTTTCTTTTTCAACCTGCACCAGGTTGCATTCCTACCAACAATGTAGGAGGGTTCCCCTTTCTCCGCATCCTCGCCAACATCTGTTGTTTCCTGACTTGTTAATTTTAGCGATTCTGACTGGTGTGAGGTTTTGGTTTGGATTTCCCTGATGCTGAGCGATGTTGAGCACTTTTTCAGGTGTCTGTTGACCATTTGGATGTCTTCTTTGGAAAAATGTCTGTTCATGTCTTCTGCCCATTTCTTGATTGGATCATTTGTTCTTTGGGTGTGGGTTTGATAAGTTCTTTATAGATTTTGGATACTAGCCCTTTATCTGATATGTCATTTGCAACTATCTTCTCCCATTCTGTCAGTTGTCTTTTGGTCTTGTTGATTGTTTCCTTTGCTGTGCAAAAGCTTTTTATCTTGATGAAGTCCCAAGTTCATTTTTGCCCTTGCTTCCCTTGCCTTTGGTGATGTTTCTAGGAAGAAGTTGCTGTGGCTAAGGTCGAAGAGGTTGCTGCCTGTGTTCTCCTTTAGGATTTTGATGGACTCCTGTCTCACATTTAGGTCTTTCATCCATTTTGAGTTTATTTTTGTGTGTGGTGTAAGGAAATGGTCCAGTTTCATTCTTCTGCATGTGGCTGTCCAATTTTCCCAACTCCATTTGTTGAAGAGACTGTCTTGGACAGTCTTTCCTGCTTTGTCTAAAATTAGTTGACCATAGAGTTGAGGGTCCATTTCTGGACTCTCTGTTCTGTTCTATTAATCTATGTGTCTGTTTTTGTGCCAGTACCATACTGTCTTGATGATGATAGCTTTGTAATAGAACTTGAAGTCCGGAATTGTGATGCCACCAGCTTTGCTTTTCTTTTTCAACATTCATCTGGCAATTCGGGGTCTTTTCTGGTTCCATACAAATTTTAGGATTATTTGTTTCATTTCTTTGAAAAAAGTGATGGTATTTTGATAGGGATTGCATTAAATGTGTAGATTACTCTAGGTAGCATCGACATCTTCACAATATTTGTTCTTCCAATCCATGAGCATGGAATGTTTTTCATTTCCTTGTGTCTTCCTCAATTTCTTTCATGAGTATTTTATAGTTTTCTGAGTACAGATTCTTTGCCTCTTTGGTTAGATTTATTCCTAGGTGTCTTATTGTTTTGGGTGCAATTGTAAATGGGATCGACTCCTTGATTTGTCTCTCTTCTGTCTTGTTGTTGGTGTATAGGAATGCCACTGATTTCTGTGCATTGATTTTATATCCTGCCACTTTACTGAATTCCTGTATGAGTTCTAGCAGTTTTGGGGTGGAGTCTTGGGTTTTCCACACCAAATATATCATCTGCAAAGAGTGAGAGTTTGACTTCCTCTTTTCCGATTTGGATGCCTTTTATTTCTTTTTGTTGTCCGACTGCTGTGGGCTACGACTTCTAGTATTATGTTGAATAGCGGTGGTGATGGTGGACATCCCTGCCATGTTCCTGACCTTAGGGGGAAAGATTTCAGTTTTTCCCCATTGAGAATGATATTTGCTGTGGGATTTTCACAGCTGGCTTTTATGATGTTGAGGTGTGTACCCTCTATCCCTACACTCTGAAGAGTTTTAATCGAGAAAGGATGCTGTATTTTGTCAAATGCTTTTTCTGCATCCAGTGAGTGGATCATATGGTTCTTGTTCTTTCTTTTATTAATGTATTGTATGTAATGTAATGTACAATGTAATGTACATTGATTGATTTGCGGATGTTGAACCAACCTTGAGCCCAGGAATAAATCCCACTTGGGTAAATCCCACTTGATTATTCATACGAATAATCCTTTTAATGTACTGTTGGATCCTACTGGCTAGTATTTTGGTGAGAATTTTTGCATCCATTTTCATCAGGGATATTGATCTGTAATTCTCCTTTCTGATGGGGTCTTTATCTGATTTTGGGATCAAGGTAATGGTGGCCTCATAAAATAAGTTTGGAAGTTTTCCTTCCATTTCTATTTTTTGGAACAGTTTCAGAAGAATGGGTATTAATTCTTCTTTAAATGTTTGGTAGAATTCCCCTGGGAAGCCATCTGGCCCTGAGCTCTTGTTTGTTGGGAGATTTTTGATGACTGCTTCAATTTCCTTAGTGGTTATAGGTTTGTTCAGGTTTTCTATTTCTTCCTGGTTCAGTTTTGGTAGTTTATACATCTCTAGGAATGCATCCATTTCTTCCAAATTAATTTGCTGGCATATAATTGCTCATATGTTCTTATAATTGTATTTCTTTGGTGTTGGCTGGGATCTCTCCTCTTTCATTCATGATTTTAATTATTTGGGTCATTTCTCTTTTCTTTTTGATAAGTCTGGCCCGGGGTTTATCAATCTTATTAATTCTTTCAAAGAACCAGCTCCTAGTTTTGTTGATCTCTTCTACTGTTTTTTGGTTTCTAGTTCATTGATTTCTGCTCTGACCTTTATTATTCCTCTTCTGCTGGGTTTAGGCTTTATTTGCTGTTCTTTCTCCAGCTCCTTTAGGTGTAGGGTTAGATTGTGTATTTGAGACCTTTCTTGTTTCTTGAGAAAGGTTTGTATTGCTATATACTTTCCTCTCAGGACTGCCTTTGCTGTATCCCAAAGATGTTGAACAGTTGTGTTTTCATTTTCATTGGTTTCCATGAATTTTGTTAATTCTTCTTTAATTTCCTGGTTGACCCGTTCATTCTTTAGTAGGATGCTCTTTAGCCTCCATGTATTTGAGTTCTTTTTGACTTTCCTCTTGTGATTGAGTTCTAGTTTCAAAGCATTGTGGTCCAAAAATATGCAGGAATGATCCCAATCTTTTGGTACCGGTTGAGACCTGATTTGTGACCTAGGATGTGATCTATTCTGGAGAATGTTCCATGGGCACTAGAGAAGAATGTGTATTCTGTTCCTTTGGGATGGAATGTTCTGAATATATCTGTGATGTCCATTTGGTCCAGTGTGTCATTTAAAGTCTTTATTTCCTTGTTCATCTTTTGCTTAGATGATCTGTCCATTTCAGTCAGGGGGGTGTTAAAGTCCCCCACTATTATTGTATTGTTGTCGATGTGTTTCTATGATTTTGTTATTAATTGACTTATATAATGGGCTGCTCCCATGTTAGGGGCATAGATATTTACAATTGTTAGATCTTCTTGTGGGATAGACCCTTTAAGTAGGGTATAGTGTCCTTCCTCATCTTTTATTATAGTCTTTGGTTTAAAATCTAATTTGTCTGATATAAGGATTGCCACCCCAGCTTTCTTTTGGTGTCCATTAGCATGGTAAATGATTTTCCACCCCCTCACTTTCAATCTGGAGGTGCCTTTGGGTCTAAAATGAGTGTCTTCAGACAGCATATTGATGGGTCTTTTTTTTTTTATCCAATCTGATAGCCTGTGTCTTTTGATTAGGGCATTTAGTCCATTTGCATTCAGGGTAACTATTGAAAGATATGAAGTTAGTGCCATTGTATTGCCTGTAAGGTGACTGTTACTGTGTATTGTCTGTGTTCCTTTCTGGTCTAGGTTACTTTTAGGCTTTCTCTTTGCTTAGAGGACCCCTTTCAATATTTCTTGTAGGGCTGGTTTCGTGTTTGCAAATTCTTTTAGTTTTTGTTTGTCCTGGAAGCTTTTTATCTCTCCTTCAATTTTCAATGACATCCTAGCTGGATATAGTATTCTTGGCTGCATATTTTTCTCATTTAGTGCTCTGAATATATCATGCCAGTCCTTTCTGGCATGCTGGGTCTCTGTAGATAGGTCTGTTGCCAGTCTAATATTTCTATCATTGTAGGTTACAGACCTCTTGTCCCAAGCTGCTTTCAGGATTTTCTCTTTGTCTCTGAGACTCGTAAGTTTTCCTATTAGATGTTGGGGTGTTGACCTATTTTTATTGATTTTGAGGGGGCTTCTCTGTGCCTCCTGGATTTTGATGCCTGTTTCCTTCCCCAAATTAGGGGGAAGTTCTCTGCTATAATTTGCTCCAATATACCTTCTGCCCCTCTCTCTCTTTCTTCTTCTTCTGGGATCCCAATTATTCTAATATTGTTTCATCTTATGGTATCACTTATCTCTCGAATTCTGCCCTCGTGATCCAGTAGTTTTTTATCTCTCTTTTTCTCAGCTTCTTTATTCTCCATCATTTGCTCTTCTGTAGCACTGATTCTCTCTTCTGCCTCATTTATCCTAGCAGTGAGAGCCTCCATTTTTTATCGCACCTCATTAATAACCTTTTTGATTTCCACTTGGTTAGATTTAAGTTCTTTTATTTCTCCTGAAAGGGTTTCTCTAGTATCTTCCATGTTTTTTTCAAGCCCAGCTAGTATCTTTATAATCATCATTCTGAACTCTGGTTCCAACCTCTTACTAATGTCTGTATTGAGTAGGTCCCTGGCAGATGGTACTGCCTCTTGTTCTTTTTTTTGAGGTGAGTTTTTCCATCTTGTCATTTTGTCCAGAGGAGAACAGATGAATGAGAGAACAAAATGCTAACAGGTAACAACGCCCCCAGAAAAATATACACTAAACAAATCAGAAGAGACCTGAAATCGGGGGAACAGAAAGGGAAAGAAAGAAAAAAGAAAAAAAGAAAGAAAGAAAAAAAAAGAATATGATCAAATATGATCAGGCTGGTTAATATATCAGTGCCACACACTAGATTTGGGGTGTATTTTGGTCTGTTAGAAGAAACTCGCCTCCCAAAATTTTTAAAGAAAGAAAAACTTATGTATGTACAAAAATAAGGGTAATATGATGAGGGGTAGAATATGACTGTAAAGATGAAAATTATAAAAGATTTTATAAAAAGAATTAATAAGAAGTTGGTTGAAAAAAGAAAGAAGAGAAATTAAAAAAAAGGGGGGGAGAGAATGTGATCAGGCCAGAGACTAGAACAAGCCATACACTAAAGATTTAGGGTATATTTGGTCTGTTAGAAGAAACTGTATCCCAAAATTTTAAAGAGAGAACAACTTATATATATATGAAAAATAAGGTTAACTACAATGAAGGGATAGAATATGACTCTAAAAATGAAAATAAAAAAGATTAAAAAAAGAATTGATAAGATGTTGATTGAAAAAGGAAAAAGAAAAAATTCAAAAAAAATAGAAAAAGGAAAAAAGAAAATTAAAAAAATAACTTTGAAAGACTAAAGAATCAGGGGGAAAAAAGCCACAAATTCTAAGTGCAGTATATTCCCCTGTCGCTGGAGTTCTGCCGTTCTCATTGATCGGTAAACTTGGTTTTGGCTGACTGTTCTTACTGATCTTCTGGGGGAGGAGCCTGTTGCCGTGGTTCCCAAATGTCTTTGCCGGAGGCGGAATTGCCCTGCCCTTGCCTGGTTCAGGCTAAGTAATCTGTTCGGGTTTGCTCTCCAGAGCTTTTTTTCCCTGCAAGCTTTCCATACAGCTTTGGAGGACGAGAGTGAAAATGGCGGCCTCCCAATCTCTGCCCCGGAGATCTCAAAAAGATGAGGGATCACATATAAAGAATGTTTTTCGGAATGTGATCTCATGGCTAGCATTCTCATCTTCCCACATCTTTAATCTCCCTTTCAGAACTAACTCATATATCCCTCTTTTATATGCATAAAATATTCTTCCCACCATGAGTCATACTGCTACCATTGAAATCTGGGTCTAGGAATTATTATTTACATCCGAGCGTCGTCATTTTATGCCCGCTCTTCCCCATGTCATTTATTTCAGAAAGCCACAGTGCTCTGTTAACTGGACATTTGGTTCCAAACCTGTAATCTTTATAGGGTCTTCCTGTCAAATTGGTACTTAATGTACTATCTGCTTCTGAACCCCTTTCTGGTCCCTCCTTTTCTTTTCTGATTTTATGTGCATCCTTTAATTCTCTCTTTCCTTCTGGAAAAATACAAGTCACTGGTAGAGAGGCGCTTTCCATGATCGTGCTGACCAGAGAGCTCCATTTCCTAGGCTCCCCACCATTGCTGAACATCTACTTTTTATTTCCTTTTGTCTTCTGTCACAATAGTTTCTCTTTCTCTCTTTCTCCTTCTCTCTCTTCTATTGGAAATAGATATGAAATATTATCTCATTCTTTTTTTAAGAGGGAATTTTTATTGGGGTGCCTGGGTGGCTCAGTCAGTTAAACATCTAACTCTTGATCTCAGCTCAGGTCTCTATCTCAGGGTCGTTAGTTCAAGCCCTGCATCAGCTCCACTCTGGGCATGGAGGCTACTTAAAAAAAAAAAAAAAAGTGATTTTTATTTCTGCATCCCCTCTGAGCTTCCATGGATGGTGGTAAAAGGAAGGCAGATAGTGTGTATTGAAATTGTCTCCTCCAGTCCAGCTGCCTCTGGGGCAAAACTCAAGATTCTGTGAGGCTGCTGTGTCCCAGATCTTTCCTGGAAATGTCATAAGCAAGACCTTCTTCTCTGTCATCTGTCGTTCTGAATCTCTGGAGTGTATTCTAGAATGTGCTGTGAATAAGGATGCTCTTGGTGCTACCTCCTGCACTTTGGTAGCCTGCCATCTTACTAGTCTCAGGATTCAAGGTCTTGTAGGCTTGGCTAGACTCCACTTTGAACTTCTCCTGCTGGTGCCAAATTAACCAATCTGCCTTTCTATTTTGAACCTTCTCTGAAAGCTTCCCAGCAGTTTCTAATTGCCAAGGTCTCTGT
This sequence comes from Zalophus californianus, assembly GCF_009762305.2. Classification (NCBI taxonomy): domain Eukaryota; kingdom Metazoa; phylum Chordata; class Mammalia; order Carnivora; family Otariidae; genus Zalophus; species Zalophus californianus. The sequence continues at coordinate 73,414,911 of NC_045599.1, read as the reverse complement.
CCCCAGTTTTAAAGCCTTAAGGCCTGTGTTTTCCCTTTTATGCCTCTGGCCTCATTGACCACCCTTGTGGCCAGGACCCTGTTTCTTTGGATGCTTTTCTACCTGTTTGGAAGTTTCCTCTCCGTGCCATCCCTTTCTGCCCTGTTTTCAGTCCAAATGTAGAACAGGCTATTTTGGTTACTCTTTCCCCTTGATGGGTTCAGGTCTAGGTACGACCCTGGACATTTTTTTTGTTGTTTTTTTGTTCTTTTTGTTGTTTTTGTTTTTGTTTTTTTATGTGGGTGTCATAAGAGTCATTATTATCTCCATGATATCAGTTGAACATTAGCATGTTGGATAGTGACTGTGCATGTCCCCCAATACCTGCATCAAATAGAGGATTTTTGAAAACAGATCCTAAGAAGGAAACTTCTAATAGTGGAAAGTAAGTGAGGTGAATATTTTAAAGAGGTGTCTTTCTTGTCTTTTTCTCAAATCATGCTTCTGGATACCATCTGATCATAAGATCAGCCCTGCCCTCCCTTTTCCTTCACACAGTTTCAAATTTCTGTTCACAATAATAGATAATTTCTCACGGCAGAAGAATAGGGTTAGGGGCAAACTGTAGGGATCCAGACTACCTGGGTTTGCATCTCATCCTGGCCACTTCTTAGGTGTGTGATCTTGGCCGATGTTTCTTAATCTCCGTCCCTAGTTTCCCCCATGTATAAAATTGACTGATGATAGTGCCTCCCTCTCAGGGTCCTAGTAGGGATTACATAAGTTAAAGCCTATCTTATTATTATCTTGAACCAAAAACTAAGTGATAAATTATGCTTACCATATTCATCTGAGCTTGAACTGATAAAAGACTAAATTTTTCCTGAAGTTACATTTATCATGTCTTGATTCTCTACCTGTACACTCCTAGTATGTTTGTCCATGTTAATGCCTTATAATTTATCTTAGAGCACAGTGATACATTGCAAATATTACTTAATAAAAGCTTTTCAGTGAACTTGATAAATTGTTGGGTTTGCAAAGCTTTCAAAAACCTTAAACCCTAGGGTCTTAATCAGCCTGATTTAAGTGTTTGTATATTTGGTCTCCTTGTGAACTGCATCCTCTGCTTTTTATGTGAATGTAATCTGTTCTCCCAGAATGGTAAGGCATGAGCGAGGTCATCTATAAATGAAAATCCTTTGTAAACAGAAAAATGGTATGCAAATATAAAATATATTAATAGTAAGTAGTTTTATGGACTTAAAAACTAGTTGTCTTCAGGTGAAAATAAGGCAGTTGTGGTTAGATTCACATAGTTAAAAAAGTCTTGAAGATGATAAAAAAGTGCATGAGATGTTTGCCTCTAATTTGGTGATCAATGATTACAATTACTTGCTTCTTAACTATCTTTAGCTATTTATCAAATTTTAACCATGCTTAACATAATTTTTTAATATATTGAGATTGCTAGAGCGTAGTTTTGTTGCCCACTAACTTTGATTAGGGTACAAATTTGTACAACTTTGTACAACTTTGAGGAAAAACAATGACCCTTCCTCTCAGGCTCAAGGTAAATCCACCTGCATAACAGGGTGACATGTTTATGCTTTACATTTGGTAATTCTTTATTTTCTAGTTTCTCACCTAGCCTACATTCACCGTCAAAAGATCTCACCAGCAAATAGCAATTCATTCATTCAAGATATTCATGCTGATGTGGAAAAATAGGAGAGAAATGTCACTGGAACTCTAATAGGCTTTTGTAAATCTTGGTTTCAGTATTGTACAAACAGCCTTTGTGCTCTTAAGTCCTCTGATAGTCTTTAATTAAAGGTCTCCCAGCTCTCCCAGGAGGCCTGAAAATGGCAAATATGTAAGCTAAAATAAAATGTACTATTTTATGGAATGTGGTTTTAAATGCTTTTTCAAGACATGTAAGAGTATTTGTCAACTTCTGTTAATTTTTACTAAAATCAGAACTTACGCCCTTGATTTTAACATGTGTGTACATATGTATGCACTTGCATTGTATCCTACCAGTTCCCTAAGAGAGATGTGAAAAAGAATATGATATATAACATAGGCACAGTAAAGCTAATAAATTTTAATAGACATTACTCTAGAACTTGGGAAGGAAAAAGAAGCAAATTTGTTCAAGAGGCTAATATGGTTATATAACGAGTAGCTGATTTATTTGACTTTCAGCTTCCTGGACACCAGGGAAAAAATGGAAATAGGCTGAAATATAAATTCTCAATATCATAAAGGAAAAAAATATGTCAAATTCTTAGTGTACTGTATTATGAATATGTTTATACATACATGATTCATCACACATGGGAAAAGACTTGCCAACCCAAAACATATGCCTCCTTTACTATTTATATTTTTCATTACTTCACTTAGGTTGACAGAAAAGCTTTTTTCATTCCTTGGGCATATTCTCTCTGTGCACATAGTTTTGGGTAGCAGCAGAATATGGGTGAAAGGGAAAATTTTGGTGTAGAGAAAAAAGTGAAAATTTTGAATTTATCTAATTCTTAGAATATTGGCTGTATAATTAGGAGTCTGACTTGTTGCACAGTAACTAACTATATCAATAATTGGGAAGTAAAGTTATAAAAAAAGAAATCGATTTCAAAGTTTAGCATTTGTCTAGAAAGTGAAGACCTTTATTTTCACTATAGCTACTTGGAGTTTGACTCCTAAAGCACAAATCCCTTTAAAAATCTTAGCCTAGGAAAAATTTGTTAAGCAATAGGAGGGAAAGACAATGGATTTCTCAACTATAATAATGTAACTTGGAACAGGGGTTTGGAGTCGGAAACATATTCTTCTTGAAGAATGAAGAAAAAATATATTCTTCTTGGTTGTTAATGACATACATTGTTTGAAAAAGAATAGTAGAGAAAATATTTTCAAGCAAACCAATATACTTATTTTTACCTTTCTAAAATGTTTGAAAAAATGAAGTAAAGGAAAGGAATTCATAGGGACTCATAATTGAGAGCCATGAATTAAAGGAGAAAGTGTAGGGTAGAAAATAAAAACAAATTTCTCCTCCGGGTAGAAAATAAAAACAAATTTCTCCTCCGGGTAAAAAGACTCCGGCAGATGGCTTCTTAGATTAAGGCCTCCTTTGCAGAGTCATATGAAGAATAGTAAACAATGTACAGATTGGCGTATACTGTTGTATTTTTGTCAGCATTATTAAACTTCTTTTTGAAACCTAGGGGCATTAGAAGTTTTAAAAAAGTTTTATTCTGCTTAAATTAGTTCTAGTCTGACACAGACATTTTTAATGTGAACCCTTTGTACAGGTATTTAAATAGTGTTCCATGGCATATTTTAATATATCATGATGAGTAGATTTTATGTTTTCATTATGAAAAGTAAAATAAAAAGAATAGAGAACATTTACTTAACAATTTATCTTTATTTCAGTCTATTATGTACTTTGATCTTCAGAATCAAATAACTTGTAATAAAGTTGTGGAAATTCATGAACTAGCTGGGAGCTATTTAACTGTACAAGACTTTGTGTTTCATGCTGGTTTCACACCATTGTCATACTCTATAAAACCAAATATATACGTTAATTTCAACTCTGTTGGAATTTTGAAGATTTCCAAATTTTAGTCCCTGGAAGAGTTTTATTTATTTTTGGTTGCTTATGTTGTCAAAACAAAAGTTAATTCTCAAATTTTATCAAGTATCCATATGGTAAATCTATCTCTTCTGTCAAGTTTTCCCCCAAATATGTATCAAATAGCACTTATACAATACTTAATACATGGAACATGCTTTGCATTTTTTTTTTTTTGTTTGATCCTCCAGTCTTGTCAGGAAACAGGGAAGTAATTATTTTTATCTCTGTTTTTCCAGTAAGGAAACTGGGGAGCAGATAGCTGGTAAGTGTCATGTATTTCAGGTTTCAATAGCTCAACTCTTTCCTGGGTTCCATATTGGAATGCCCTTAGCAGATTTCCTCCCAATTTTGAGTGGGAGGAGATTAGAAAGTCAATATCTGTAGAATATAAATGTCTAAAAAGAAGAGGTTGAACAGAAAAAAAAATACAAAAAGATCTTGGTGTATTGCTTTTATGGTGAATAATTGATCCTCTAACTAACCAACTCCAGAATAACTAATACTATCTTTATACTCTGCATCTCAGACATCTTTCCCCATGTCTTAATTTTTTTTTAATTAAGATGATGATGCTATTTCCTAGAACTGACTTCTCTGCAGGCCAGTTGCAGATTCCAAATATCTGGGCGTCAGAATTCAATGCCAGTTCCAGAAGATGTAACAGGTAGAGAGCTGTTTGTATCCTTACTAGGTTTCCCTTCTGGGCTGTGGTGTGCTGCTGGTGTATATGTGTTAGAAACACATTCTGTTGCTTTAAAACCACAGCAAAAATTGAGGCAGTTGTGGCCATTAATAAAAGGCTGATAGCTTCATCTTTTAAACTTACTTTTCTCTAACATGTACTTCAATGTCTTTGCATATATGTCACTCCGGCCAGGTATGGATATCAAAGCCACCAATCACTATTTTCCATGTCATTTAGTCTCCCAGTCTATTTGTTGGTTCTCTGAAAGTGCTTGGTAATCAAAAGTGTATAGTCAAGGGGGGGCGTGTTAGTTAGATGTGTTCCTGAATTGACAAGTTTATTTGTTTATTTAAACCTTAAACATAACACTGATTAAACATCTGTGGAAAAATGCAAATTAAGGCCTGTGCGAATTATGTCACCATCAGCAGTCTCTCACTGAACTCTACGCTTTAGGGTTTCCCATTTCCCCATACGCCCTATGTTGTGGAAAGGTAACAGCAAAGAGGCTTAATCTCTCACTGATTTCTTGGCTTGTTTTTTTCCCCTTCCAGCTTTTTTGAGATGTAATTGAGATATAACATTGTGTAAATTTAAGGTGTACAGAGTGATGATTTGATACACATATCTATTGCAGTATGTTTACCACAGTAAGGTTAGTTAATACATCCTTTACCTCACATGATTAGCATTTTGTTGTTGTGACAGTGAGAACATTAAAGCTCTACTCTCGTAGCAGCTTTCAAGGTCTTGTTAACTACAGTCACCATGATCTACATTAGATCCCCAGAACTTAGCCATTTTATAACTAAAAGTTTGTACCCTTTGACCAACATCTTTCCATTTCCTCAAGCCCTCAGCCCCTGGTAACCAACCACCATTCTACTTTATGTTTCAATGAGTTTGATAGTTTTAGATTACACATATGAGTGGCATCATACAGTATTTGTCTTTCTTTGTCTCACGTATTTTATGTGGCATAATGCCCTCAAGATCTATTCATGTTGTTATAAAAGGCAGGATTGTTTCTTTTCTATGGCTGAATAATATGAGTGTGTGTGTGTATGTGTGTGTAACACTCTTTATCTATTCATCCACTGATGGACCCTTAGATTGTTTCTGTGTCTTGGCTGTTACAAACAGTGCACTGGTGTAGCCTGCCCTTTAAGGCCATCTAACCAGCATGTAAGCTGCCTGCGCCAGGACCACCCCTAATACTTCATTGCTTCTTTTCTTTAAAATTTTTTATATTAACATATAATGTATTATTTGTTTCAGGGGTACAGGTCTGTGATTCATCAGTCTTACACAATTCACAGCGCTCACCATAGCACATACCTCACAATGTCCATCACCCAGCCACCCCATCCCTCCCACCCCCCTCCACTCCAACAGCCCTCAGTTTGTTTCCTGTACTTCACTGCTTCTGTTCTCAATTTCCTAAACTCCTTTTCTGTCTGTCCTACAACCTACAACCTACAATACTTATTTTTTAAAATAATTAATTGAGGTATAACTGGCATACAATAAAAGCTCAGATCTTAAGAGTATAGTTTTGTGGTTTTGACAAATGTGTATACCATGTAAGCAGCACACTAATCAAGATGCAAAGTATTTCCATCATCCCAGAACACTCCCTCCTGTCCCTTTGCAGTCACTTTTACCCCTCTTTTTCATTCAGGCATCCACTGGTCTAATTTTGAGCACGATAGATTAGTTCTGTTTGCTCTAGAACTTTATATAAATGAAATACTGACCTCTTTCATTCAAAATACTGTTTGTGAGCTTATTTATGGTGTTGCATGTATAAACAATTTCTTCATTTCTATTTCTGAGTGAGATTTCATCGTATCACTCTACCATAAGTTGTTTCTCCATTCACCCGTTGAAGGACACTTGGGTTATTCCCAGTTTGAGATTCATATAAAGAGTGCTATATGAGATTATTTATACAAGTCTTTTTGTTTTAATAAAACTTTTTATTTCGAGACAATCGTAGGTTCACATGCAATTTTAGGAAGTAATATGGAGATATTCCATCTACCGTGTATTCAGTTTCCTCCATTGGTAACATCTTGCAAAATTATAGTATGTTATCACTACCAGGAAATTGGCATTGATATAATTCACTGATCTCATTCAGATTTCCCAGTTTTACTGATTTGTGTGTGTGCAGGTGTGTTTGTGCATGTGTGTGTGCATGTTCGTGTTGCATTTATTTCTAGGCAATTTTATCCCGAGTGTAGTTTTGTATATCCACCCCTGCAGTCGGATCCAGAACAGTTCTATTACCATTGAGATCTCTCACATTGCCTTTTTATAACCACAGGCATCTCCCCCATCCCTAACCCCTGGAAACCACTAATCTGCTCTCCACCTTTATAATTTTGTCACGTCAAGTATGTTATATAAATGGAATCACACAGTATGTAACTTTTGAGATTGGAATGTTTTACTAAACATAATTCTTTTGAGATTTATCTAAGTTTTACCTCTACCAGTGGTTGTTACTTCCGACTGGAGGTTGTTCCCAGTTTGGGGCTATTGTAAATAAAGCTGTCATGAACATGAGTGTAGTGGCTTTTGTGTGAAAATAATTTTTCATTTCTGTGGCATAAATGCTTGAGAGCACAATTGCTGGGTCATGTGGTAATAGTAAGTTTAGTTTAAAGAAACTGCTAAACTATTTTCTAGAGTGTCTGTACCATTTTACATTTCCAACAGCAGAGTATGAGTGATGCAAATCCTCTACATCCTCATCAGCATTTGATGTTGTTACTTTTTAATTTTAGCCATTCTTTATTTAGTAGTGATATCTCATTGTGGTTTAATTTATGTCTTTAATGGTTAATGATGCTGAACATCTTTTCATGTGCTTATTTGCCATCTGTTTATCTGTTTTGGTGAGGTATCTCTTCATGTCTTTGATCCATTTTCTGTTTGGATTTTTTGTTTCTTTACTGTTCACTTTGGGAATTCTTCATATATCTAGGGACCAGTCCTTTACTGGATATTTTCTCCCACCTATAATTTGTCTTTTCATCCTCTTATAAGGGTCTTTCACAGAGCAAAGTTCATTTTACCAATTTTAATTTTAAACAAGTTCATTTTACCAATTTTTCCTTTTGTAGATCCTGTGTTTGGTGTCAGGAGACTATTTGCTTAGCTCTAGATCTCACAGATTTTCTCTAGTGTTTATTTCTAAAATGTGTTTTTTTTTTTACATTTAAGTCTGTGATCATTTTTGAGTAGATTTTTGTATAAAGAGGTGTGTGAACCTTAGTCAAGACTCATTTTCTTTTCTTTTCTTTTTGACTAAAGATGTCCAGTTGCTCCAGCACTGGTGTGTGTGTGTGTGTGTGTGTGTGTGTGTGTGTGTGTGTGTGTAAATGACTCTCCTTCCATTAAATTTCGTTTGCCTCTTTGTCAAAAGTCAGCTACATATTTTGTGTGTCTATTTTTGGGTTCTCTGTTCTCTGCCATTGAGCTCTTGTCTTTGCCTCCACCAATACCACACTGACTTGATTATTGTGGGTATACAGTAAGCCTTATTATCAACTAGAATGATTTTTCTCCTTACTTTATTCTTCTTTACCAAGACTATTTTAGCTATTCTAGGGGCTATAATTTTCCATATAAGTTTTAGAGTAAGATTGTCAATGTCTACAGGGATGGAATTTTGATAGGAATTCTATTAACACTGTACACGAATTTGGGGACAATTAACACCTTTACTATGTTGAGTTTTCCAATCCATAAGCAAGGTATGTCTCTTTATTTATTTATGTCATTGTTTATTTCATCAGTGTTTTGCAATTTTTAAAAAAAAAATATTTTTGAGAGAGAGAGAGAGAGAGAGAGAGAAAGAGCACCTGTAGGGAGAGGTACAGGGAGAGGGAATCTTAAGCAGGCTGCATGCCTGTCATGACACCTGACACAGGGCTTGATCTCACAACCCTGAGATTACGACCTGAGCTAAAACTAAGAGTTGGACACTTAACCGACTGAACCACCCAGGCATCCTGTGTTTTGCAGTTTTGAGCATGAGATCCCATACATGTTTGTTGATTTTATACTTAAGCATTTAATTTTATTTAAAGTGATCCTAAATAGTGTTATTTTCTGGAAAAAAGACTATCAGAAGACTTTTGCACAGTGCTTACCTTCTCACTGTATAACCTATGATACAGAGTGAGCATCTTTTTATGTATTGACAAATTGTCATGTTCCTTTCTAAGTTTAGATCAGCTTCCAGTGTTTTAATCTGTGTGCCTTTAATGTCATAAAATATCTCTGAGAGTAACTTTAAGAGGAAGTTTTTGGCAAGGATGACTTCTGGGACATCATCACCTTTTTCCGTCAGAACCACTTTTCTCATTTATGTTGAAAGTTCCTCTCTGTGCTTATCTAGTTTCTTGAATGGTGGCGGTGTCTACATTCCCACTGTTGAGTATTTCTTCTATAACCTCATTTACATTTGACTGAATTTCAATTCCAGGGTTGTCATTTTTTGATCTTTAATACTTTTTCATCTTTGTTGGCCAATTCTCTCTTTCATTTATCCATTTTTATAAAATAGCACATGTGTTTATCAGTGGGAGACAAGGAAACATCACAAGTCTATGCTTTGCTTCTGTGATAACAGATACACCATGACCAATTATGGACAGATTTAAACAGATGTGATCAGTTATTGATTGTCATCTGCATCTGTTTTTTATATAGTGATTTGTGGACTGAAGGGTCGACAGCAAAGTTTGTACTTCATGCAATTACTTACAATTCATCTATATGGTAACTAAAATTTGAACTGTGTTGTTGAGGGACTGGTGTTCATAACTAAACCATGACTGAACCCCACGTATACTGGAAGTGTGCAAAGTGAGGACTGCCTGTGTGTGTGTGTGTGTGTGTGTGTGTGTGTGTGTGTGTGTGTATAATACCATGCCAAGATGTGTGATAATTGCTATGAAATAAAATGAAGAATGAATGGGGATATTGAGTGTGCATGAGGAAGTGCTGTTTTATATAATTATGGAAGTCCTCTTGATGAGCTAATGTTTGATCAAAGACATCCAAATGAAGTGAAGAAATAAAGCATTGCTAAGATCAGGATGAAGAAAATGTTATGTGGAAGGAATAGCAAAAGCCGAGCCCCAGAGGCAGGAATGAACTTGCGGTGTTCAGAGAACAGAATGTTGGCCAGTGCAGCTAGCGTGAGCAAGAGGAGGGTAATCAGATGAGCTTGGAGAGGTATGCAGAGGACAGATCATACAGGGCCTTATAGGCCATAGTAAGAACTTTGCATTTTATACTTTGTGTGATGGGAATCCATCGGAGAGTTTTAAGCAGAGGGGTGATATAATTTTATGTGTGTTCTTAGATCATTCTGACAGCTGAACTATAAAAATTTGCTATGGGGCAGCTATAGTGGAAGCAAGGAAACCAGTTGGGAGGCTTTTGCAACAGTTCAGGTGAGGAAAAATTATGGTTTGGGTCAAGAGTTTTAGCAGAAGAGAGGGGAGAAGAAGCCAGCTCCAGGCTATATATATATACATACATATATATATATGTATGTATATATATAGTCAGGAAATATCTATATATATCCTAAAGACAGAACTGAGCAGACTTGTTACTAGATTGGGTGTGGGCTATGAGGAAAAGACAGGGATTAAGGATCATTCCTAGTTTTTGGCTAGGGCAACTGAGGGTATAATAATATCGTGTACAAAGTTGGAGAAAGAACACATGGAAATGGAGGATACAAAGTTCTCTTAGACATGGTAAACTGAAATGCCTGTCATCACCTATTTAGAGACCAGAGAAGGGATGTGAGCTAGAGGTACAGATGTGGGACTCCTCAATATAGAGATGTTACTTAGAACCCAAAACTGGATGAGGATCCTATAGGGAGTGACTAGAGAACACGAGAAGGTGAAGGACTGTGTCTGGAGGCCACCCACTGCACAGGTGAGATAGAAAGGGAAACTCCAGCTCAAAAGAGATGATCAGGAGAACAGGCTGTGAGGCTGTGGGGAGACCAAGAGGGCACAGTGCCCAGAAACCAAATTTTTTTTGAAGATTTTATTTATTTATTTGAGAGAGCGAGAGAATGAGAGAGAGAATACGAGAGGGGGGAGGGTCAGAGGGAGAAGCAGACTCCCTGCTGAGCAGGGAGCCCGATGTGGGGCTCGATCCTGGGACTCCAGTATCATGACCTGAGCTGAAGGCAGTCACTTAACCAACTGAGCCACCCAGGCGCCCAGAAACCAAATTTTGATAGTGTTTCAAGAAAGGGCAAGTTAAGAGTTTTGTTAAAATGCTCCCAGAAGGTCAAGTAATGTGGGCTAACTAACCATCGAATTTGGCCGTGTGAACAGGGGATGTTTTGGCAGAGTGATAGGGTGTAAAGACCAGCTGCAGTATCTGAGGATTGGCCGGGTGGTGAGAAACTGGAGAGAACAAATACTGACCACCTCTTTGAAGAGATTGGTTATAATGGGGAAGAAAGAAAAATGAGATACTATTTGGAGCAAGATATTACATCTAAGGAGAGGTTTTATATATATATATATATTTTTTTTTTCTTTTCAGAATATTAGGTTTATAGGCCTGAATTTAGTTACCACAGGTTAGTTAAATAACACCGGACCCTCAACAGCACTGTTCCAATTTCAGTATTATTAACTGTGACTAAAGCACAGACTTTGCTGCTACCTTCCCAGTACACAAATTGTGATGTAATTAATCTGTGTGCATCTTGAGCAGTGACAGTCATATCGCTTCTTTCAAAGTGTATTAGTGACTGTGAATCTGGTATTTGGCTCATGCACAGACTGCTAAGCATAGAGATGGGTTGCTTATCTCTCAGTGATATACCCATACACTTGGGTTTTTAAAGCACTATTCTAAATGAATGATGCTCCAAATAAACCTTATCCTCTTGTGGACTTGAATAAAATGTGGAAGTTTACTCTTTACCTTCAAACACAACTTCATTAATTCAGCCAGTGGACCAAAGAACTATTTCAGTGTCCAAAACCTCTAATCTTACATGGACTTTCAGACAGGGTATTGAATTAAGATCATGCAATTTTTTTTTTACTGAGTTTTGGAAAAAATAAGACATAATGCATACACTGAAAGTATTCAAGTATCATGGGGGGAAGTAACAGTGAGTAAAATGCAGGCAGCATGGCAAAATCTTTTAACTTTACAAATAACTCTGCAGTATTTGAATTAAATGTAAATGTAGTAATAGAAGAAAGAACTGACCTGGAAATGTTAGCACTGTTTATAAGTGTTAACTCTATCTAGATTTGAGGGACTCTAGATATGCAGCCATTTAGTGAATGCAGACTTATCCACACAGATGAGAAAAGTGGCTGTCATGTATGAAGATGTCCCATAGGAAGTGATGCCTGGCAAAAAACTACATTGAAGCAACTCTGGGGGGCACTTCATGACTTTGGAAAATGCAATGGATAAAATGTTGGAGGCTGATTCAAACTTAGAAACAAGTATGACAGTTAACCAAAGCACAGAAAAGATGCTTGCTTTGTATTCTAAGTTATAACAACAGGAAGGAGGCAAGTTTGAAATGTAGTTCGAATTACTCTTGCTAGATATTTTTACAGAGAAATAAAACACTTGAAATTCTCAATATTTCTAACGTTTTAAACTAGAGTATACTAAATAAACATTAGTTTTACTATTTTTTTCGTTTCCCTCTACATTTATTACTGACAATAGGAGAGCTTTTTTTAATGTTTTGATTAAAAAAATTTTAAGTCATGGACAATTGTAATTTTTTCTATTGATTATTAAGATAGTTTCATATGGTTGCAACTTTGCATGGTCCTTTTCATGATCTCACAGTACCATACCAAGGAAGGACTGCATATATTTATATAATGTGATGGTTAATTTTATGTGTCAACATGGATGGGCCATAGTGCCCAGATACTTGGTCAGTCTTCTGGATGTTTCTATGAGGGTGTCTTTTAGACTGACATCTAGACCACTGAACTTTGAGTAAAGCAGGTTACCTTCCATAATGTGGTAGACCTCATCTAATCAGTTGAAAGTCTTAATGGAACAGAGACTGACCTCCCCCAAGCCAGAAGGAATTCTGCCTGCAGAATGCTTTTGGACTCGTACCTCAACTCTGCCTTGAGTCTTCAGCATGCTAGGCTACTTCATCAGATTTTGGACTTGCCAAGCCTTCACAATCACATGAGCCCATTCCTTAGAATAAATCTTTCTCTCCCTCTCTTTCTCTCTCTCTCTGCACACACACACACACACACACACACACACATCCACACACTCATCTAGTTGGTTGTGTTTCTCTGGAAAAAAGATAATATATATTTTATGTATAAGTATGTATAATGTGTAAGTATGTATTTGTGTCTATATATATATATTTTTAATGGAAGCTCATCGGAGACAAAGACTTTCTATTGGTCATTGTTATGTGTCCCAGACCTAGAACAGTGGTGGGCATACTAACAAATCGTTGTTTAAAAACACAAATTCTGGGGCACCTGGGTGGCTCAATCAGTTAAGTGGCTGCCTTCAGCTCAGGTCATGATCCCAGGGTCCTGGGATCAAGCCCTGCTTCAGGCTCCCTGCTCAGCAGGAAGCCTGCTTCTCCTTCTGCCTGCCTGCCACTCCCCCTGCTTGTGTTCTTTCTCTCACTATATCTCTCTCTGTGTCAAACAAATAAAATCTTAAAAAAAACACATAAATTTTATTAATTGGAATAACAAAGACAGTTTCTGAGTCCTTTCACATCAATTAGCTCATTTGGTTTTGTCAAAGATGCGATAAGGTATATAAATAGAAACTACCACTACTTTACAGAGAATAAATGTAGACCGGGAAAATTTAAATCAGATTTTGGTGCTGGAACTAGGTTTCTTGCCTCTTAATCTGTGTTACATGACAAAGGGAGATATAAATGTCAGTTTTTCCTGTTTTTGTTTTGTGTTTGAAAAGAACTTCTTTTGATTTTTGTTTCTCTTGGGCTGAAATAAATTTGCCAAAGGTATTGTGTGGCGGATACGATTGTTGCTGGTCTCCCCCAGCAGCATCCCCTCAAGTAGGAGTGGGTGGGGCCTCTGCAGACTGTCCTGAGGATACCTTGTTTCTGTAGAGGAAATGTGGCTGCAGAAAGCATTTCCCCTTTATCCATTCATCTGTTGAAGGGCATCTTGGCTCATTCCACAGTTTGGTCATTGTGGACATTGCTGCTATGAACATTGGAGTGCTTGTGCCCCTTCTTTTCACTATGTCTGTACCTTTGGGGTAAATGCCTAATAGAGCAACTGCTGGGTCATAGGGTAACTCTATTTTTAATTTTTGGGGGAATCTCCGTACTGTTTTCCAAAGTGGCAGCATCAGTTTGCATTCCCACCAACAGTGTAGGAGGGTTCCCCTTTCTCCACATCCTCACCAACACCTTGTTAATTTTTGCCATTCTAACTGGTGTAAGGTGGTATCTCAATGTGGTTTTGATTTGAATTTCCCTGATGGCTAATGATGTTGAACATTTTTTCATGTCTGTTAGCCATTTGTATGTCTTCTTTGGAGAAGTGTCTGTTCATGTCTTCTGCCCATTTCTTGACTGGATTATTTGTTCTTTGGGTGTTGAGTTTGAGAAGTTCTTTATAGATTTTGGATACTAGCCCTTTATCTGATATGTCATTTGCAAATATCTTCTCCCATTCTGTCAGTTTTCTTTTGGTTTTGTCAACTATTTCCTCTGCTGTGCAAAAGCTTTTTATCTTGATGAAGTCCACAAAGTTCATTTTTGCTTTGTTTCCCTTGCCTTTGGAGATGTTTTGAAAGAAATTGCTGTGGCCAATGTCTAAGAGGTTACTGCCTATGTTCTCTTCTAGGATTTTGATGGATTCCTGTCTCACATTGAGGTCTTTCATTCATTTTGAGTTTATCTTTGTGTGTGGTGTAAGAAAATGGTCGAATTTCATTCTTCTGTATGTAGCTGTCCAATTTTCCCAGCACCGTTTATTGAAGAGATGTCTTTTTTCCATTGGATATTTTTTCCTGATTTGTTGAAGATTAGTTGACCATAGAGTTGAGGGTCCATTTCTGGAGACTGTTCTGTTCCATTGATCTATGTGTCTGTTTTTGTGCCAATACTATGCTATCTTGGTGATCACAGCTTTGTAATACAGCATGAAGTCAGGCAACGTGATGCCACCAGCTTTGTTTTTCCTTTTCAACATTCCCTTGGTGATTTGGGATCTTTTCTGGTTCCATACATATTTTAGGATTGTTTGTTCTAGCTCTTCGAAAAATGCCAATGGTATTTAATAGGGATTGCATTGAATGTGTAGATTGCTCTGGGCAGCAAAGACATTTTAACAATGTTTAATTTTCCAGTCCATGAGCATGGAATGTTTTTCCATCTTTTTGTGTCTTCCTCATTTCTTTCATATGTGTTCTGTAGTTTCTAGAGTATAGATCCTTTACTTCTTTGGTTACGTTTATTCCTATCTTATGGTTTCATATTTACAATGGAATATTACTCAGACATCAGAAAGGATGAATACCCACCATTTGCATCGACATGGATGGAACTGGGAGGGGATTATGCTAAGTGAAGTAAGTCAAGCAGAGAAAGACAATTATCCTATGGTTTCACCCATATGTGGAACATAAGGAATAGCACAGAGGAAATTAGGGGAAGGGAGGGAAAACTGAATGGGAAGAAATCAGAGAGGGAGACAAACCATGAGAGACTCTGGACTCCGGGAAACAAACTGAGGGTTACAGAAGGGAGGGGGATGGGGGATGGAGTAGCCAGGTGATGGGTATTAAGGAGGGCACGTGTTGTAATGAGCACTGGTGTTATACATAACCAATGAATCACTGAACACTACATCAAATAATGTATGGTGGCTAACCTAACATAAAAAAAATAAATAAATAAAAGAAAGCATTTCCCCTTACACTTAACATGCAATTGTACTGCAAATCTGGATTTACTCAGAAGCTATTTCAAGTCATCCTTTAGAATGCTTTAGAATTTGATTGAAAAGTGGAATTTTTCTCTAGTACAAGAGTTGGGGGATTTTGTTTGGCTTGGATTTTTTTTGGCACAGTAGGGGGATTTTGCTTTGAAAATTCTAGTTTCTTCCATGTGCCCCCCCATCCAAAATGTTCTTCTATTTTCTCCTCACTTGAAAATATGGCTTTATGAAAAATAAAGCTGAGGGTACCAATATCTGTTGAACAGGTACTGTCAGCCACCCCAAATGACAAACAGAGCGTAAGAACGGGAGGTTGGTTTAAAGCTGGTTGTGCCATTTGCTGTGTGTTGCTGTGCTAGAGAGCAGCCATTGTTCAAAACTTCCTTAGTTTAAAACTCACCTGACAGTAATGGAGCTTGTCAGTTCAGGATGGCATTAAGAGCTGGAGAGGTTTCAATGCTTGTATTCAACATTGATGAATGAATTGCAATCTCACAGGATGATTTTCACTTGTAATTTTTAACTTAAAAAATTGGTTTAAAAACACAACATGAGTTTAATTCTGTTTTTCCCCATTGCATCTGAAAAAACAAGTGTTTTATTGTGTTCTTGTCTTCAATGGTATTAAAGTTATTTCTTTATTACTTGTTCTAAGTAATATTTACTTATTATTTACTAAAGCCTGGATCTTGACTTAAGCCTGGATCCATCTTGACCATTTTCTCTTCGCTCAGCAAAAACTTAACATTTGTCCCAATAATATAAGAAATGTGGAAGTAAGAAAGACAGGGGGACAAAACAGGAAAAAAACAAAGAATCCAGTAAATGGCTAACACAGTGGGGGTAGAAAAAAACGAATGGCTTTCTAATAACCAAATAAAATGTGTACATGAACTTAGTAAATATCCTGTTGGTTTGTAGACTTTTTTTTTTATTTTAGAATAATGAAAAATGGTAACTGACAATTTATCGAGTGCTTACTTTATGCCTGGTTCTGTCCTTCCCTGCTCTCCATGAAAGAACTTTCAGAGTCCACACAGAAACCATATGAAGTAACTACCAGAACTGTCCCCATTTTGCATATGAATTGAGACAGGAGAGATGAGGTCACTGCCTAAGACCACAATGTTAGTAAGTGGTGGAAGGCTGCTCAGCTCCAGACTGAGCAAGGTTAACCGCTGCACTCTGCCAAACAGATATGGCTTGTGGTGTTGTTGTTTGTTCCACTGGTACTTTTTCAGATGGCTCTATGTGGAAACAAACAACTATTCTGAAATTGTTCAGCTAAGCCATTTCTGACTGAATTCAATGAACCTTCTAATTTCTAACATATACCAAATTCAGTGATTAAATATGATTTTTAAATATTAGTGTTGCCAGTGTGTTAATTACATTATACCACTTTTAAAAAATGTATTTATTTAGCTTTAAGCATTATGATCAAAATAATTCGTTTACATAGATTAGAAGGTCACATAATGATCCATGGCTTAGAATAAAAAGCTTTCAATCTCTCCCTAGCTTTCCTGGTACACCCTGCAGCTTACTCCCCCCTTAAGTCCTAAAAGGAGGCTTCTAATTCTCGCATTCCCTCTACACATTCTCCTAGCATACTTAGGTTAAATTTTCATTCAATGCATTGTCAATGTTTTTAGCTTTATGACTACATAAATGTATTTCACAGGTACGTCATAATTAATGTCCTTTCATGTGTAACTTATTTTCCTAATTTTTTTTGCTCAGTTTTCTTTGAATTTATATTATGTCTTTCCACATTCTCCAGTAACCGTAATTTTCCATGTTGTCACACTTGTCAAATCTACTGCTCCTTTTTTTTTCTTGGAGACATTCTTGCTGGATTTCTCCATCCCTGGCTTCCATCTGGACCATTTGCTCTTTAGACTTGCTGAACCACTGTCATCCAGGGACCCCTTTTGCTGTCAACCTGGACTTCCATTGCACCTCCCTTAGGTTGGATCCCACTTAAGAGTCCATGTACATCTCTTTCTCGGTGTATCCTTTTGTTTTGGTGGAACATACCCTCCAGGAGTTTACTGAGAAAAAATATTTGAGATGAATTTTCTGTTATTCTTCCCATACAAAAATGTCTTACCTACTGTTTGGTTGATAGTACTGGGCCAAGAAATAATTTTCTCTTAAAATTTGAAGATGTGATTCTTTTGACTTCTCGCTTCTAATATTTCTTTGAGAAGTTCAAGCCCTTTTGGTCTCTGATTCTTTGTACTTGACCTGATTTTTTTCTTGGTTTAGGATTTTTACTTTATACGTGATTCTGAAATTTCATGATAATGAGCATTGATGTGAAGTTTTTTTTAACAGTGGTGCTGATCACTTTGTGGGCCGTTTCATATGATAGGTGTTCTTCGTTTTTGGAAATGTTTAGTTCTTCTTTTGCTTCCATTGCTAGCTCTCTGTTTTCTTTGGAACATTCATTTATTTATTCAACAAACAGAGTTATTAAGCACCTTCTCTGTTCCAGGCGTTGTGATTCTGTGCTTGTGTTTGCAGCAGTGAAAGCATTGCTCTCACTGAGCAAGTTAGTCAGATATTGAGCCTTCTCAACTGAGCCTTTAATTTTCTTTTTATTGTAGTCCATCTGTTCATCTGCTTTGCTCTACTTTCTGAAAGATGTCCATGGCTTTATCTTCCAGATCTTTTACTGATTAATTTTTAATTTCAATTCTTTTATTTTTTTTCTAGTTGCTTCTTCTTATTCTCTGATTATTTCTTTTTTTATAGTTTCCTGTTTTTTGTTTTTTTAAAATTTATTCTCTGTCTCTGAGGAAATTAAGTAAAACAAAACAAAAAATTTAACGTATTCTTCTCTTCGCTGCATGGTCTCTATTTACTCTAAATTGCTTTTGTGGTTTATTTGTGTGAGTCTATTTCATGTTAGTGGCTTTCCCTAAATGTGTGATGATCCTTGGCTATGTGTTAATATTTAAGAATTAAGCACTAAAATGCTAATTAGATGCTCTGCCTGTATGTGTGAGTTTATCGTCTGTTAAACAATTATGTGGCCAGGAGGCAAGAGAGAAGAGAAAGTGGAACTGGGACTGGACATGATTGCTGGGATCAGAGTGTAGTGTGCCTTATGTACCCAGATAAACAGTTTAAGCTTTATTCTGTAAACACTGATAATCTAAATGACGTTCATGTCAGGTGAGTCTTTTGCAGTTACTCCCTTTAAAGATTTTATTTATTTATTTATTTATTTTAAAGAGAGAGTGCATGAGAGAAAGAGAGAGAGAATGTGCGCTCACACGAGTGGGGGGAGGGGCAGAAGAAGAGGGAATCCCAAGTAGATTGTGCTGCTGGGCGTGGAGCCCGTTTCGGGGCTTGAGCTCAAGACCCTGAGATGATGACCCTGACATCATGACCTGAGCTGAAATCAAGAGCCCCGTGCTTAACTGACTGAGGCACTTACTCCCTTTAGATGCAAATTCCGATCTTTGTTCCATTGTCTCATAAACATTTCTTCCTGGCTATGATAATAGTTTATTATTAGTGACTAAATATTAATCTATTGCTCTTAATTGCTATATTTATTGTAATGTAATTTGTTCTTGCATTTCGTTTTTGTTTTTGGGTTTTCTTTCCAAGATTTTATTTATTTATTTGACAGAGAGTAAGCACAAGGAAGGGGAGTGGCAGAGGGAGAGGGAGAAGCAGGCTCTCCACTGAGCAGGGAGCCCCAGCAGGGCTCGATCTCAGGACTCTGGGATCATGAACCCGAGCCGAAGGCAGACACTTACTGACTGAGCCAGGCCCCTCAGTTCTTTCATTTTGAATACAAATATCAAGTAACAACTTTACCCAGTTATACTGTTGCTGTTTGGGGAAGTGCTGAGTTCTAGTTCACTGAAATCATTTACAGCCTCATTGGCCCCAGTGTCAGTCGCTCAACAGTGTGTATTTTCTGGGTATATGTTTTAGTAACTAATTTAAAAAAGGTATTGTTGTCAGTCTTTGTTCCATAGTATCTAATAACTTTTATTTGTTCAAAGTACAATTGATTCTTATACAATATGGGGGTTAGGGGTACCAACCCCCTGCACAGTCAAAAGTCCACATATAACTTCTGACTCCCCAAAAAGTTAACTACGAATAGCCTACTATTGACTGGAAGGCTTACCGATAACAAATAGTCGATTAATGCACATATTTTGTATGGTATATGTATTATGTGCTATATTCTTACAATAAAGTAAGGTATAGAGAAGAATATGTTATTAAGAAAATCATAAGAAAGAGAAAATCTATTTATAGTACTGTACGTATATTTACTGAAAAAAATCCACATGTAAGTAGACTGTGCAGTTTAAACCTATGTTGTTTAAGGGTCAATTACAATTCCAGGTAAAATAAGTGACGGTGTTCAGTTCAACAATTTATAGAAACAGAATACCTCAAGACACCATTTATTTTCCTTAAGAAAAATGGCTGAAAAAAATGTTTCTGTATGTGGTATATAATTTGTGTAAATTACTATGTGTGAACAATGTAGAAACAAAGTTCCTGTTCAGTGAATATGTATACATTTTTATTGTTAGGGTCTGAGGCTGTTTATTGTGGTCTCTCAGAGCCCTTTGCACCCATAAACTTTTGGAGATTTCCCCTCTGGTAATAGTGCCCCAACCAATGGAGCAATAGGGTTAAGCAGTGGGCTCCTCAGCCTCCATGTAAGGAGATGCACACAGTAGCCCAGAAGATCCCATTCTTCTCTCCATTCACTTCATTATTCATTCAGCACAGTTATTTTGTGTAGATTATTGATCAGGCACCACTAACCAAAGACAAATTTTACATGTTGGTAAATCTCTGCAGTGCCTCCTATAGAGCCAGACATACATGCACCAAATAAATATTGGAAGATGAAGAGTGGTGATTCATCTATGCCTGTGAAGAAGGTCAGGGAGGGCTTTCTAGCACTCTGGCAGTTAAATAGAATAAAATCCTTGGTGAAGCTACCAACACAGGAGAGAGTCTTAAAAGTAACAAGAATTATGAGCTGCTTTTGACAAGAGAGGTAAGAATCTAGCCAAGGGACCGTGGAATGTTGCAAGAGTCTACTTTTTAAGTGTTTTCATGAAAAACACACTTAGTTACATTTTGCTTACATTACTATTGGGAGGAATGTTTTGATCTAAAGAAATGAGTGCTTATAGAGCAGGCTCACCTCTTTGGAACACTTAAAGCTCTTACGAAGAAAGAAAAATGAGAGAGGAATTCCTTTAAGTGGCATAGAGAAAAGAAAACACACTGATTCCATTTTCTCCTTGGGGGAAAAAGTGTAGAAAGCCAGATCTTGAGCAGCCTGAGCAATTTTCACTTCTATGTAAGACTGGAGCTCATTGTTAGTGGTATAGAGAGCAAGAGATGACCTTCTGTCATTTCTCATATGTCAGGAGAATGCTTTTATAAAGGCTTAATTCAGGGAATGCAGTTTATCAACAGTGGCTATAGATTGAATATCCGTGTGTACGGGGACGGAAGCTACCAAAAGAAATGGTAAGAGTGGCGTTATGGAAACTTTGACCAGGAACCCAGTTACAAGGAAAGGGGTGTTACTGTGGTCCTTATGAGTTCTGAAAGGGAGGCAGGTGAAATGCAAAATTCTGGACCAAATGGGGAGGTCAGAGGCAGTGGGTAGAAATCCAGCATGGGCAAAGCCACAGGAAATAGCCAGACAGAATCAGAAAGTATAAAACTATGTTGTATATGAGCAAGCAAGTAAGGGACTGAGTCCTCAGAGGTAGAATCACAGAGACTCACAGGTTAGGACACAAAGGCATTGTTAATCCCATGGTTGAGTTTCTAGCTGCCTTCAAGGGCTAACAGTTGTGTCACAAGCCAGTGAGGGAGGATGTGATGGCTGGTGGTCTTTGCAGCAGAAACTAGATCCTCTGAGGAGTCTGCAGTTGTAACTTACGTTTTGATTTTATGTATGAGTGGCATTTGAATTTCTCAAAGCAATTCACACCTATTATCTTGCTGATTCTCATGATAGATCTTTAACATAGATTGGTGTAGTTACATAATCATGATTTTTTTAGTATCAGGAAAAATGATTTCACATAAAACCATCAGCTTGGCCAGCTTCCTTTCTATTAAATATCATAGATTCTATGCTACTTACACAAAGGGGGAAGGCTCCAAACATGTTCCGTGTTTTATCTTTCCAGAGTACAAAGTAGGATGGTCTAGGGTGATTGTTGTGTTTATTTCCTTTGGTTTCAAACTGAGGCACAAGTGACTAACTTTTCACCAAAATGTCATCTCTCTCTTTCATTATGTAGAGTTGTCTCTGGGAAGTCACTACTCAGCAAGAAATTATATTTCTTAGTCTTTGTTTGTCTAGGTGGGGACATATGACTACTTCCCACCAATGACTCCTGAGTAGAAACTATGTCATTTCTGGGTCAGGGCGGTTAAGAAGTAGGTGTGCCTTGGGGCGCCTGGGTGGCTCAGTCGTTAAGCGTCTGCCTTCGGCTCAGGTCATGATCCCGCGGTTGTGGGATCGAGCCCTGCATCGAGCCCTGCATCGAGCCCTGCATCGAGCCCTGCATCGAGCCCTGCATCGAGCCCTGCATCGGGCTCCCTGCTCGGCAGGAAGCCTGCTTCTCCCCGCCTCCCCCCACTCCCCCTACTTGTGTTCCCTCTCTCACTGTCTCTCTCTCTCTCTCTCTGTCAAATAAATAAAAATAATTAAAAAAATAGCTAACATTAAAAAAAAAGAAGTAGGTGTGCCTTATCTCTCCTTTTCCCCCTTTCTGTCATCTGGATGCAAAGCATTCCCTCGAAGGCCCTCAGGGTGGCAGAGCCACCAAATGGGAGTAGCCTGGGTCCTTGAAGAAGCCACCTGCCAACTAAGAACATTCACATTAGAAAGTGAGAAACAGATTTATGTTGAATTAGGCCATTTGGGGTTTATGTTCAGCATTTGTCATCACCCTATGTATTTCCTTTTACAAATCGGAATTAAAGAGAGTTGCCAGATTTAGTAAATAGAAATATAGGACATTAAGTGACTAAAGCCACAGGCATGAGCAAGTGAAGACCATTAGCATTCTCTCTCTCTCTCTCTCTCTATAGGTTTTTTAAATATATATTTAGAAACTGTAACTGTAAAAGGCATTAAATCGAGCAGAATACTGAATCATCAAATGGTGATATTCAATATGTAATATATCAAATTGATAATAGATTTGAGAATTTACAGCATTCAGATATTTAACCATTCTTATTTAGGTAAAATATTCTCAATCTAAAACAGTATCTAGCTGTTATCAATGTAAATTTAAAGTGAAGTATGCAAGTCTTTATAGCTTAATGCAGTAACATAGAAAAATCCAAAATTATTAGATTATGTCAAAAAGTGTATTTATAATAATGTTCCATTTTTTTAAAAAAGTGAAAAAGTTAAAAAATACTTGATTAATTATTTTAAACATGGCTTACTGAGCATGAATTCCCAATCCCTTAGGTTGGGAATTCATGTTATAAAATAACAATATCTTTTATTATGGTAATCATTTATAAGAATAAATTTAAGTATATTGTAAATGGGAAAATGTTGCTATTATTTTTGTATTTTTTTAAACAAAGATTCCATAGTACTGCTAGAAAACAAGAAAGGGTATCAAGAGTAGAAGAGAAATAATGATAAATTTGTAAAAGTTACTGAAGCAGATGGGGTTCACCTCTAATTCTGACTCTCAGGAAAAGGTGAATCAGCATGAGCTACCTCCTGGTTTCCCCTCCTGGAATTAGCTCTGTAGAAACTATAAAAGGAAACAAGGAAACAGAGTAGGATGATATTTGTGTTTCAGTGCATTTTCTTTAAATTCCAGAGGCTATCTTTCAGGGTCATTTGAGTCTGATTCTATGAAGTCTAGTTAGAACTCTTTACATTACAGATGACTGATAGCAGTGCAGAATAACTACAGGCAGGCACATTCTCTTCTATCCAGGAGAAATTCAACTGGCTTCTCCCCTGTGGAATAGTTTTTTTGCCTATTGCATATTCATTTAAATACTCCTTACTCCTTTCATCTTTAAATGGGTCTCTCAACAGATTCTTTTTTTTAACTGAAAACTTTATTTTATTAGAGTGGTTTTAGGTTTAAAGCAAAATTGAGGTGAAAGTAGAGAGTTCCATCTTCCTGTCCCCGCTGTACCCCTTCAAGAAACTCTGCTAACAACATCCCTCACCAGAGTGACACATTTGTTTTAAACAATGAAGGTACCTTGACATACCACCATAAGTCCATGGTTTTTATTAGGGTTCACTCTTGGTGTTGTACATTCTATGGATTTTGACAATTGTATAATGACATTTACCTACCACTATTGTAGTATCATACATACCCTAAAAAACCCAGAGTCAAACTATATATACACACACACACACACACACACACACACACACACACACATATATATATGAATGACATCCAGTTAAATTCAGATTTTAAATAAACAGCAATATCTTTTGCTATAGTAATCATTCATAAGAATAAATTTAAGTATATTGTAAAAATGGCATGCATATTATACTGAAGCTTTATTCTCAGTTCATCTGAAATCCAAATTTAACTAGACATCCTGTTTTTTATCTGATAACCCAAGAATTATGAGTCAAAAAATTAAAGAGTTGGTGACATAATTGTGTTTAGATCATTAAGTATGACTTTGTTGTATGAAACCTTTTCTTTTGGAAGAGATTTGTTTATTAGCTAATGTTTTCTTTAATCCTACCCTCTGTAGTGGATTTCGGAGTTTAAAACCCTAAGGCATTTACTGTTGCAGATAATGTGAAGTGAGAATTTGCTAAGGGGCTGCTTGTAAAGCTGTCCTGAAAATGAATAATAAAGGAGAGTGGTAAAAAAAAAAAAGAAGTGGAAATTAAACATGAGTTAAATGTTTTACACAAGTAGATCTTTTTTCATTTTTTGATGGAGACCAATAATTCTACCACTTTAGTTTGATATTCTTTTGATGGAGATAAAGAAAAAAAGCTCACTGTATTTTCAAAGCAAATTATGCAGAGCTCAGGAACACCATCGCTGCATGGTGGGCTGGTTCCTTTTCTGCCTCACTATGAAGTCATGGAAAATAGAATATATGAATTCACATGCAGAAGTAATAAATCATAGATACAAACAATTTCAAAGAGTTACCAATTAGAGAAAACAAAAATTGATTGACTTTATGGTATCTTAATCAAAACTTCTTAACATAAACTAGAAAAGCTGTAAGAAAAGTGCCTTTTCATAATAAAGGCAGGAGATAATGAATGTGACAGATTTAAATTAAGAGAAAATTAGTGATTCTCTACTATCATTTAATTAAATCCCCCCTTTTTTACAGACAGGGAACGGAGACCCAAAAAGTTATGAATGTGCCTCAAGACACACAGCTAATTAGTGCTACAAAACCCAGCCATGTGCCTTTTTTCTTATGTTCATCTCTTTCTCCTACAGAGAAATTCCTGCAATGGAAGCAAACGGAAAGTAAAGACCAAATTCTGTTTCATCAAAATTCTATTTAATCATTGAGGACAATACCTACATTTAATTGCCTTAAAGCACAAAAGTACAACTTCTGTGATATGACACATCTCTCCAATAAGAGTGGCAAATCATACAAATTCTAGATATTTAAATGTCAAGACAAGGTTTGTACAGGACTGAAAATACAATATTGCTAAGGAGTACTACTACTCTATATAATGATAACATTTTATACGTCAGTGGTTTTTTTCCCCCTTTCATTTGAAACAGTGAAGAGATTTGCTCTGCAAGAATGAACCAAAAGAACATTTAGAATATTTCCAAAATAAAGGATGGAGATTTACTGTTAGGTTAATGCCAACTAAGAAACATCAATACATGGTGTATATACTGGGATTCTAGCACAGTTAACATACATTATCTGTCTAACCCAAAAGGTCATGTTGTATCTGTCACGTTGGCAACTGAGGCCATGTTCAGTCAGTAGTTACTGATCATCAAATGGGGAACAGGCACCATGCCAGGCCCTGGCACAAATGTGGACTTTTCTCATTCTTTCAACTTCACTGTACGAAATCTTTAACTCCTTAAAAATAAACACAAAATTAAGATATTTTGGGAAAAATCGTAATTAGAAAAGTGTACTTGGGGCAGAGTCAAAGACAGAGAAAACAAATTTTGGTATATACATTTTTTAAAACTCAAGTATATTTTAATAGTCAATAAAATTAAAATTCTGAAAGTATGGGTAGCATAGCCTTGTTCAAAGAGTAAGAATGGTATTGCTAATATTGTTTTCTGGTTTAGGCTATTTTGAAGATGTGACTTAATATTTAACCCTCCTTCCTGCTAATTTTGTGCCTTTGCTGAGTGCAGCCAGAAAATGGTCCCAGATGATGCAGTCAGGTTTATATGTAAGTCCTCAGGGAAAAGCACGAAGTTAAGTAATGTTCATACTTGACAGATAAATGGTAATAGTGACAAGGAATCTCACTGTTACTGGATGAAGTAAGCTATTATTGCAGCTGGGAGAAATGAAAGTAATATAAATTTCCCCTGCCACCAAAATGATGTGTGCACAGCTTCCAGTTTCTGATTGGATCGTGGCTTTCCATTAATATTTTGGCTGAAGTTTCTCATAGCAATATAATGAGTCTTTTAAAAATAATCCTTTAAAAATAGTTCGATAAGGGGCGCCTGGGTGGCTCAGTCGTTAAGCGTCTGCCTTCGGCTCAGGTCATGATCCCAGGGTCCTGGGATCGAGCCCCGCATCGGGCTCCCTGCTCCACAGGGAGCCTGCTTCTCCCTCTCCCACTCCCTCTGCTTGTGTTCCCTCTCTCGCTGTCTCTCTCTGTCAAATAAATAAATAAAATCTTTAAAAAAAATAGTTCGATAAAATCTTGCTGACATAATAGTCTGTAGACTTAGCCACATGTGTGGTAACCTGAATGATCTGCCCATAAATGATCTGAAAGAAGTCATATCGCTTTGTTTTCACTTAACCGTCTTTCCCCTCATGGCTTCCCTCTCCTGTAAATTTAGGCTAACACTAAGTGTTGAAAAACCCTGTCCAGTAATTATTTCATTTCTTTTCCAAAAGTAGAATTTTTATAGGCAGCCTTATCCAAGAAATGAAATTCTGTTTATCATGGAATATATGGAGAAGTAGATATAGATCTATGTGTATCTAAATATAACCTTACATTAGAAACATCATGGGTTTACCTTCCTCTAAAATATTATTGATGCTCTACATAGGCTACTTCTCTTCTCCTGTCACACGTTCTTCCTTGGCACCTCCTTTACACCAGGAACGTCAAACTTCCTACATACGAAATGACTTCCAACTCTAAATGCCTGGAGCCCAGCTGACCTCCAGGTGCACATTCTCAGCTTCCGGCCTGACATCTTAACAAGCCTCCCAAATGGACCACAGCACCCTTCCTACAAAACTAATTCTAATTCCTAAATTCCCCTGTGCTTCTCTAGATCATCTATATAAGGGAGTATAGCAAAATGATTAAGAGCATAGGCTGTGAAATCAGACTGTCTGTCTTTAACTTTGAAGGTGACGGTGACCTTGGACATTCAACCTTTCTGTCCTCACTTTCCTGATCTTTAAAACAGGTGCAATACCTGTCCCTGGGTGTTGAATGAGAATTGAATGGACAATCCTAGAACATAGCTTATGTTCTCTAAATGTTAGCTTTTATTACTGTTTCCAATACACACATAATCTAGTCGGTTTCTCAAATTAGAAACTAGTAAATTTCCTCTTTCTCCTTCACAATTTATTTTATCATCTGGATACCTCATTACTACTCCCTAAAAATCTATTTTATTTGTCCTTCCTTTTCCCCTTAACATGACCATTTTAGTTCAGGTACCCATCATTTCTCACCTAGAATAACCTGTCTCCCTGCTTCCATGGAATTCTCCTTTACTATTTGTAATTTGTCTAATAATGTCACTTCCTTGATTACAAAACTTCAATAACTCCCTTATGGTCCACAAGATAGAATACAAATTTTTAGCAGTGTATACAGGGTCCTTCATAGTCTGGCTTCTTCTGCTTGCTTTTCTAGTTTCTTCTCCTGGGCTTTCCCCATGCATGCCCTCCATCCAGCTATTTGCAGTTCCCTAAACATACCATGATGTTCTCATGCTTTCATTTTTTTTACACATGGATTCTCTCTTTTGCACATGAGCTACATCTGCCTGTTTATCTGCTTGGTGCATTTATCATTTATTAAGACTTAGCTTCAAGGCTACTTCTTCACAGAAGAGCTCTCTGATCTCTCCAGGTAGAATTTGCTATTTTCCTTGTCTCTCCATTTTTATTCCGGGTACTTTCCTTATTTCTTTACTCTATGGTGCATCTTCCAGACAAATGACTCTCAAACTCTTTACTGAGCACAACTAGAACGTCCAAAAATTCTGAAGTCATGGGTCCTACCATAGAAATTCTGAACCAGTGGATCAAGTTGGAGCCACACCTCTGTATGTTTATGAAATCCCCAGATATATCTGTGCACATCAGTGTTTTAGACCATTCTTCTGTTTTACTCATTATTTATCCTTAGAATCGAGCACAGTACATAAGGATATATAATGGTAGTTAACAAATGCTTGTTGGAAGTAAAATATGGCATTCTGTTTCTGTTGAGCTAACATACAGTGTGATAGAGCAGCTAACATATCTGGCACATAGTAGGTCATCAGAAAGCGTGTGATGTTTGGCTGTATAAATGACTGAGTGAATGAATGAATGAATGAATGAATGAAAAGAGCTCAGAGAAGCTAGGGAAACTGTTATCATAGCCCATTAAATCTCTCAAAAATTGCAAACGTCAGGTATATTATCTGAACTTTTGAGTAGTTGAGATTTGAGGTAATGGTTGATCTCTCTGAAGGCATTATTTGGAGACATGGTATTGTGGTTTGGAATTTTTTTTTGCAAGATGAAAAGACAGATTCTTTTATAAAATTGACAACTTATCATAAAAGTCAGGTACTCTGACTTGAATTCTTCTCTAGACATGGTGTCATTCTACTTTCACATAGTTGTAGACTGGGATGGTTGCATACAGGTAACATCAGATACTTTTCAAAAAATAATAATTTCAAGAATATGGATAAATACTCATCAGAAACTCAAAAATTCTACACTATAAGAAAAAAAGATATATTTGAGTTTTAATCATTTGCTTTTAAGCTTAGCCATTTATCTAAAATTACATGTACTGTTTAAATTATACATCTTTTGGAAAATGCTGGGAATAGGTTTGCCATAATTTTTTTTTTCTGGATCCCTGACAATAGTATCCTTAGAACATACTAGATTTAATATTTATTGCAAAAGCATATCCTATAATGTCAAAAGCTAACATGGGCTTTTTAAATTTCCACTTACACTCCGTTTTTTTCTTCTCAGCCAGGTTCTGGAATTAATTTGTACACAGAGGGTTATAAAATTTTTATACAGAGCTCTATTACACAGAGGTATGTGGAAAAGTGAAATCCATCAAAAAATGTCTCATGACTAAAATCTCCAGATGAGATTTGCAATAAATAAATGATATGTAATGACCAAAAATACCAATGGGATGTGTTTACCGCTTTATAAATTTTTACAAAAAAACCCCCCAAAAACAAAAAACAAGATGTCACAGTTCAGATGGTTTGGGTCTTTGTGGAATCAACAGCTAGGCTCAGTATATAACCTGTTAATTTTGCACACTTACTGTTAGTACCACTTATTTACTTCACCAAGGACTTCCTTTAAATTGGATCATACATAATTTCTTCTGGGTATCATAAGTATAGAAGATACAGACTTAGCCTAAATACTAATGTTTGACAAACTAGAACAGGGGTCCGCATTTTCTATAAAGGGTCAGATAGTAAATATTTTAGGCTCTGCAGGCCACACAGTCTCTGTCATGACTGCTCAATTTTGTCACAGTTGCAGGAAAGCAGCTCCAAGCAATGCATAAAGGAAAGGGCATGGCCATGTTTCGGTACGTTTTTATTCTCAAAACCATGCAGCTGGCTGAATTGGCCATGAGCCATAGTTTGCTGCTCCCTCTCTACATAATCATGTTTTTGATTCCAAAAATGAGAAACCAGGATAGGCTGTGGTGGCAGTGGCTTTGTCTGTGCATTGTCTACTTATCATAACTAGAAATCTTAAATGTTTTTCTGGTATTTTTCATGATGTATTATTTAGTTGTTATGTCTTAATTGGAAAAATAGATTAAATGTTAATCACTTGCCTCCTCTAGCCCCATCTACATCACTGACCATGGTTAAGGGTCTAAAGGTTTCTCTTCCTGGGGTTTCTATATGGGCAGTTGAATTACTTTGATAGGATACTATACACTAGAAAATTAACTTTCAATGTCATATTTATATCCAGAGGCAATGCAAGTAAATTCCGAAGTATTCAGTTAATCTGCAGGGCACCCTGGGGCCCAGGGCCTTTATCCTATCTCTTAGCTCTCCAGGGCCTTTTATGGCAGCACCTTCTTCTAGCAAGACAGAAGCTAGTCAATTGGTTAATATATTCTAATGCCTACCACCTACTTTGTAATGTATTTGGATTTGCATGGGCTTTCTTAAGGTAATTTTAACTCCAAAAAAAGTAGAACTCTCATTTATTTATATGAGTATTTGTTCTTATTTAGAATTTTCACATATTACTTCAAAAAAGGTACTGGGAGCACAGAGGTCCATTTTTATGATAGCAACACTGGGCACCTTATTGAGGTGGTATGAGAGCTTTATGGTTAGCCTCTAGTCACTCTTCAGATCAAACTTCCCAGTGAGCTTGGCTGCTCTGGGAAGGCAGAATGCATGAGAAAATATGAATTAATAAAGGACCAGCCATGAATGCATGAGTGTATGTGAATTATTAAAGTTTTGGGAACATATATTTTATTGCCAAATCAGTGTGCTGAAATATTTGGTTTTGTGGCTTTAGCTGACCAGTGACATGGATATAAAAACCTCAATATTTTTTTGTACAAACATTTATAGTTAATTACAGGAGGAGGCAAAGACGTTTACAATAAATGTACAGATTGTGACAAAAGCCCAAGTTTCTCAAATTGGAATCTCATTAGGAATGTCTTTGTTAGTGAGTCATTTAATCTACCTCTCTTTGTTCTTTATCTTCAGAACCAGTATGAGCACGGCTGTGAAGAAATCAGGTGAGAATTTTAAGGAAATATTGTAAAACATACAATGCCAGGAAAGTAGTGTTTTGTTTTGTTTTGTTTTAAAGATTTTTATTTATTTATTTGAGAGAGAGAATGAGAGAGAGAGAGAGTACATAAGAGCGGAGAGCAGGAGAGGGACAAGTGGACTCCCTGCTGAGCAGGGCGCCCGATGCGGGACTCAATCCTGGGACTCCAGGATCATGACCTGAGCTGAAGGCAGTTGCTT
This sequence comes from Zalophus californianus, assembly GCF_009762305.2. Classification (NCBI taxonomy): domain Eukaryota; kingdom Metazoa; phylum Chordata; class Mammalia; order Carnivora; family Otariidae; genus Zalophus; species Zalophus californianus. The sequence continues at coordinate 73,384,110 of NC_045599.1, read as the reverse complement.
AACCAACTGAGCCACTCAGGCGCCCCACCAGGAAAGTAGTGTTTGTGAACAAGTCTGGTTTGAGCCGAGACAGGTGGAGAACAGGAATTGTTGCAGAAACCAAAGCTCACTTATCCACACTACTGTATAATGCATATGCAGTATAATTAAAACCCACAAGAGAGGTTTCCAAACTGGTTCGGGCATTTGATTCAGAATATCTCTAATTCACGTTGCAGTTCATATCCTCAGTTAGGATTTGTGTTTGTTGGCCCTGAAAGGTCTTATGGACAGCCAAGTGTTGGTCATTAGGTTTCTTTTGCTATGTAATAAATTATCATCAACTTAACTTAAAACAACACAAATGTATTATCTCAGTTTCCATGGGTCTGGAGTCAGGCTAGCTCTTCTCAGGGCCCTCTGCTCAGAATCTCACTAGGCTGTATTAAGGTGTCAGCTACACTGTGGTTCTTACCTGGGGCTCGGGGTACTTTTCTGGGTCCAGTGAGGTTATTGACAGAATTCGGTTCCTTGTGACTGTAAGACTGAGGTCCCTGCTGTTTTGATGGCTGTCCCCCAGGGGTTGCTCTCAGCTCCTAAAGACCACTTGAGGGCCTAGCCACAAGGCAGTGTCACAGTATGGCAGCCTATGTCTTCAAAGCCAGCCAGGGAAAACTCTCTGCAGTCTGCTACTACCAGCCTTGTGTAGTGTAACAAAAGCAAAGAAGGGAATGACTATCTCCATCCCCTTGGTTGGATAGTGGAACCAAAGCAAGGGCAAGCCTATTCTGTCATATTCACAGATCTCCCACACTCAAGGGAAAGGCATTATGTGGGGCATGAGCACCAGGGGGCAAGAATTGTGGGGGGTCATCTTACAATTCGGCCTACTATAGTTAATGTGCAATTTTGGTCTCCATCCGTGGCTTTGGGGTCTGTGCATTTTAATGGGTTCTACCCATCTTGTTTGTAGGTTGCGATCTTGGAATATGGCTAAAATCCTAAACTTGATTGCCAGTCTTTACTTTTTGTCTCTGTTACAGGCTCCCTTGGGGGCTCAGAGTTAAATATTTTAAGGATTAAGGGGTGAGTTTGCAAAAAATAACTTGTTTCTACCCTAGTTTTCCCTCTTAGCCATTAAAAAGTAAAACAATCATAATCATACACATACAGATTGGTTTCAAATGTTAAATATATACTTTAGCAAATTTTATATGCAAGGTGATTAGATGAATAAGAGTTCAACAATCTTGCCAAAACTCTTCCTTAGAACATAGGAATGTGCTGAGCCTGATTTTCCATAAATTATATGCTATTTCCTGCCTTTCCCTCCTTATAACATTGACCTCTGCAAAATGCCTTTTTTAAAAAGATCTTATTTATTTATTTGACAGAGAGAGAGAGATCACAAGTAGGCAGACAGGCAGGCAGAGGGAGAGGGAGAAGCAGGCTCCCCACTGAGCACGGAGCCCCATGCCAGCTTGATCCCAGCACATTGGGATCATGACCTGAGCAGAAGGCAGATACTTAACCAACTGAGCCATCCAGGCGCCCCTGCAAAATGCTTTTAATTTTAGCTCAACATCTCCTCACGTGAGCTGTGTCTTTATGTTCGAATCATGCAATCCTTGCTTATCTTTCTAATCATTTTTCAATATATACTGCATATGAGTAGAACTCTAAATAGCTAATATTTTTCTTTAAAGCAAAGGCTTAAAAGGAAAATTTGATTTTATTAATAATTAATGGTGTGTGTATATTCCTAATGCCATCTATTTTGTTTTTATCATATTCATTGGGTATATTAACTATAAAATTATGCATGCAGGCTTATACTTTCTATTTACCAAACATAGCTACCCACCATAGTGCCTACATTGTGATGACCTCTGTCTTCTCTATAAATGCCATGCAACTCATCATATTTACATTTTAGCCAACTTTCCTTTATGTATTGAAAAAGAAAACTTCTCTAAGTAGGATGTCACCCTCAAGGTTTCCCCTAATAAATGATGGGAAAGACAGAATTTTCACAAAATGTATTCATCATGGTCACACCCTTCATTAAAAACAAAACAAAACAAAACAATTCTGGAGTTTAACGTTATTAGGAAAGGTACATCACAGTTAAGTTAATTTTTCTAATATTCTGGGTACTCTAAATTTCATTATCTTTCTTTGTTGTTGCACTTATTTTAAAAATTGCTCTGTGTAGGAATTTTGGGCAACATCCTCAGACTTTTAGTTACATGATTGAATCAGTTGTTTGCCATGATTGCACAGAGCCCAATCTTTTGGTTTTTAGTTAGGATCTGGCATAATTTCATTTTGAGGAAGTTAATTTTTGTAAGCCAAAAAATACTTAATTAGTATGTAAATGTGTGGCAGTGGTTTTATTCTTTGTGTTGGACGCTAGAATTTTAGAGCTGAAATGGGACTTAACAGTTTGTCTAATTTTATTCCTTTATTTCACAGATGAAGAAACCAATCCCAAGGGAATTAACCTCTAGTAGAAATGCATTCAAAGTTCAGGAATGGTTCCCTGGCCTCAGGTTTCTGTTGGCATAAAAATTTCATTTTGCTGCTTCAGTGTGCTGCACTTTCACTTGTATCACCCCAAACCCTGCGAGCTTCTTTCTGTTCTAAAAGATACATCGTGGTTTAAGTTACTTTTTCCAATATTCTTGGCGTTTTAACTTTCATTAGCTCTAATTTTCATTAGGTGCTCTCATTTTTCTCGCTTCATAAAAAGAAGCTGGAATAATACCTGTTAGCAAGAAACAGCTAAGTCCTAGGCATGCTCCTAGCTCGCCTTCGCGGGGAGGGGGGGACACAGTGTGTCAAATATCTGTTGGTGGCTGAGTGACACAGTGTGACAAGATGTGCACAAAAACATCATCAATAAAGCAAAAACAATAGCAACCACACCCATCCACAACTCAAAGGTTTCTGTTGACAGCATCAGTGTTATGATATCAATTCTAAGTGAATAAAATGTTAAATGTATTTTATCACAAAGGAATATTTCTTGCATCATTAAAAATTATTTAGTATTTCTTTCAAGCATGATTTTCAGAGAAGAGAGATAAAAATATAGTCTCTTAATTTTTTTCGAAATACAATAAAAATCTTTGATTTTAGGAAGACGAGCATGGATAATTCAAAGGCCTTTAATTACTCATTCTCTTTGGAGGAAAAAAAAAATCCTTAAGCACAAAGCCTGCTCCTAATGAGGCTTCAGAATCCTGAAGACCATTCTGGCAACTGAGAGCTCCATTTCCTCTTCACGGGAAGGCATTTGGCTCAGTACCTCCTGATCACTCCTCAGAGAGAGAACCACGGGGCAGATTTAGGGACACATTTTTCACTGCTTCAAAACTTTATCTATTGCTGGGGCGCCTGGGTGGCTCAGTCGTTGGGCATCTGCCTTCGGCTCGGGTCATGATCCCAGGGTCCTGGGATCGAGCCCCGCATCTGGCTCCCTGTTCTGTGGGAAGCCTGCTTCTCCCCCTCCCACTCCCCCTGCTTGTGTTCCCTCTCGCACTGTCTCCCTCTCTCTCAGATGAATGAATAAAATCTTAAAAAAAAACTTTATTGCCATTACAGAGAGCTTTTCAAACTTATGTGCAAACTTTGATGTTTGGGAGCATTTTCTGTCATTTCATTCTCTCCCTTCATGCCCGCACGCAGGTCCCTGAGGGTCAGGTGGCCAATTGTCAGAACCAAGGTCCCTGAGCCTGCTCTGGGGGCTCAGTTCACTGTGTTTGGCCTGCTTGTTAGTTGAACTGACCAGGATTCAATTTGGGTTCCTTGATCTTCTCTTGTGTTTACAGTGATTACTAATGGCATATTGTTATGTGAACGGATGTGACTAGGTTTTCTTTTCTTTCCCCTCCTTGGAAAGTTATCTTTCCCCAGCTACCCTGCTCTGAAGGACTATTTGTCAAACGAACAAAACAAAGGAATAGAATTGAATTGCAATCGTCATTAGTGAAGGTGAATAGGTCTAGATTTACTTTCTGGGTTTAAACTTACCCACTTTGTAAAGTTAGTATTTTTTCCCCCGTGTCTGGCAACATTCCCTAGTTTCCAAATGGAGAATTATCCTAGATATTACCTATATATCTTGCGATGAACCTCCGAAAAGAATAGCTGTGAGTTAAGGCCAAGGATATGCGAGAAATTTTGTACCCTTCATATGCATTTTTCTGGCTTTTGGCTTTCAGTCTGCTGTGCCTGAGGCTTGCTGCCCAAGCTCATTTCCCTTGCATGCCTAATTTGAAGATGCAAAAATAGTGGAATAGAATTTGGAATGATCTTGGTGTTTTGATCAGATTTAAATGAGGAATAAATCCAAATCATCTCTCATTTTTGAATTTCCATTGACTCTCACTAGGGTGGTGGAGGGCAAGTGACTTTATCTTTAGGCTTTGTTTCAGTTTTTCTTTCGTTACTCTGACTCTATCAAATGATTTTAGATTTTAAAAACTGCTGTAAATTGCATTCATATTCCAAAGCTTTTTTTTTTTTCCATACTGTTTAAAGGAAAGATAAATGGCAAAGTGTTATCTTTGGCTATAACCTAGAATATTCATCAGTAAAGATCTGAACAAGTGCTGGAATTTGAAATTGCTGGTTGTCTAGGGAGGGAGACTAGGGATGTTGTGTGTGTGTGTGTGTGTGTGTGTGTGTGTGTGTGTGTGTGTGTGTGTGTGTGTGTGTGTGTGTGTGTTTAAGTGGTTTAAGTGGTCTGGGGCTGTTCTGGGAGTGCTGGCCTTTCTGGTTGGAGGCCCTGAGTCAAAGGATAGAGCCCAGAGGAAATGTCAGTTAAGAGACCCCTGCTGGTGAGCAGAAAGGATTTTGCCTGAACATTAAAATAAGTGGCAAATGGCGGGATGTCCTAATCCTAATAGCTAATCCAGAGGGGAAGGCACGTAGGTGGGAAAATGGGATGACAGCATTAGGGAAAAACAGCATTAGGGAGAGTCCAAGGTGATGTCAGTAATGGGCTATACTTAACTATTAGATCCTTCTCTAGTGGAGCTGTAAAATAATGGTCCTTTCAGATGCTATCACATGATAATAAGTTTGACGCAATAATATTACATTTGAATATATATACATATATATATTCTTCCTATGGCATCATTTTTAGATCCTATAGCCTTTAGACATATGAAATAGAAATTCAGTTAACTTGAGTGGTTTTTGTTTTTTTTTTTTTTACTTTCTTAGAAGAAATGCTAAATAATTCTAATACTTTTGTGGTAATCAAAAATGATCTGGTAATCTTATTTCTTAGTAAAATAATATTCAGTTTAGTCATAAATTGGATTTTGTTGTTCTTGTTAACTTTAAGTCTGTGTTTTAATCCAAAAATAGTTGGATAAGACTGCTAATGAGAAAACCTCTCAGCTAAAATCAAAGTTTCTACTCTTAGGCCTCACATATGATTCAAGGGATTCTTACTTAGGGACCTGAAGTGTAAAATTTAATTACCTCCTTTCCCAAAGCTGATCGGAACCAGCAGAGTAGAGGGAGATCATCCTGCTAGAGGTTGGCTCCTTGACAGCTGAAGGTACAGTCTAATATTGGGGGAAAAGAGAAAGCAGAAAGCAGAGACATCATTGTTGCCTTAGTTACGAAAATAAAGAATACATGAAAATAATAATGCTTACAACATTCCAGCCGTCGACAGAAGTTTGAATTATCATCATTAGGTTATATACTGAAAACAAATACTGAGAAGGGATTTTCCATTTTAGGATGCTTTCATAAAAAATGATTAAAATAAAGGGGCGCCTGGGTGGCTTAGTTGGTTAAAGTTCCGACTCTTGATCTCAGTTCAGGGCTTGATCTCAGGTTTGGCAGTTCAGGCCCCATGCTGGCTGCCAGCATGGAGCCTACTTAAAAAAAAATGGTTAAAATATGAAAATACTCCTTTTGTGACCTGAGAAGTTGAGGTCCTGTTTCCTAGAACTTTTACTTACTTATGTAGAACAGTTCATTCTAGAAATTTATAGTAAAATGTGTTTTTGTGTGTGTAGAGAATTGGGCCAATTTGGGGCCTGTCAAACAGAAAACTTGTTGTTAAAACCTGTGAGCCTGTTGGTGAGGATGGAGCCCGTCACGTGTCCTGAGCTGCCTCTGGTTTCTCTGTGTGTCCTTCTGTCAAGGGTGAGACAGAGTGTCCCAGTGGGTGGGCATCTTGAGCAAGAAGGGACTGCCTCTGATACATGAGAGGCACAGTGGGCAGGGGAAGGAACATTCTAAGTAACCCGTGGTTTTGCTGCTTTTTGACATTGGCCCTTATCTTTTCTTTTAGAATTTTAATTTTCTTGTTATTAGGAAATAGACTGCCTTTCATTTGCGCAGTGATGTTTATAGTTTATATCTCTCTCCCACATGTTTCATCGTACTTTAAGCACTAGTTTTTTCTTCAGGAGCTTGGGTCACTCCATGACTTGAAGCTGCATAGTTACTATCATTTACCTTACCATTGCTCTTCTTGCTTTTTTAAATGTTATTTCCTGTTGGTGGATTATCAAGTTTTCATGCTATACACACTGGGCCCAAGGTCAGTGGTCCAGAGCAATTCTGGATCAGGACCCAAAGAGCTCTTTTCATTCTCATTGGTTCTATGCAACTAGACACTGAATCTTGACTGGAAATGGTCATTTGGAAAAATAAAATAAGATAAAAACAGAGAGGGTGGCAAACCATAAGAGACTCTTAACTATAGGGAACAAACTGAGGGTTGCTGGAGGGGAGGTGGATGGGGGGATGGGGTAACTGGGTGACGGGCATTAAGGAGGGCACTTGGTATAATGAGCCCTGGGTGTTATATGCAGCTGATGAGTCACTAAACTCTACCCTGAACCTAGTAATACACTACATGTGAACTCACTTGAATTTAAATAATATATTAAAAAAAATGGAAACGGTCCTTTGTTAAGTTTCTTCCTTAAATGGAAGTTAAATTTATAACTTTTAGTGACTGGTGTCCTTGGCCCACAGTCCCTGCTTATATTTATTTTGTTTCTTTACCCATAGTGACTGTAATAATGGAAAAAACAATGACAGTTTTCAGTTTTCCAGGAACTGGAGGCTTTGATTACATATGTCTGCAAGGAAATGTGACATAGGGTCTAATGTGGAATGAAATTTCCAAGCATGCTGAGGAGTTATTCCTGGTGTAGAAATCTTATGTTTGATTCCTAACTATAAGCACAAGTTCTATTTTAAAAAGTTATTATTTTTCCTGCTAGCTTTATTTCTTGGCAGGGAGTTCAAATTAGTACTAACAATAGGGACACATGATACGCCACGATTCTTGTTAACTGGAGACTTGGCAATTAGGAGAATCATGTGGTGCCTTTCTGGAGACAGTGACCAAGCTAAAGTCTGTGTTGTGAAAATCCCTAATAACCAGAGTTAATTGTGTACACAGCCTTCATGAAATCTGCCTTAGAGATTTTGGACAGTTACCTAATGATAAAAAAAAAAAAGATGAGGATGATTCTAATGACAAATCATTCTGAATCAATGGTGAAGAAAGAAATTTTGAGTATACTTAAAAGAAATGAAGTTTGGGCCATTTGGGTGGCTCAGTTGGTTAAACGTCTGCCTTCGGCTCAGGTCACGGTCCCAGGGTCCTGGGATCGAGTTCCGCATCGGGCTCCCTGCTCAGCGGGGAGCCTGCTTCTCCCTCTGCCTGCCATTCCCCCTGTGTGTGCTCTCTCTCTCTCTGATATGTAAATAAATAAAATCTTTAAAATAAAATCAATGAAGTTTTAGTTCCTTTAGTCACAGTAGCTCTTGTACAAAAACATTTTTTTAAGTGTGCAATAAACAACTGTGGTTATCTATTAGTGTTGAAAATGGAGACTAGCAAATACATAACATCTTTTTTTTTTTTAAAAAAAAAGGCCAAACTCAGTCCTTGCACACTACTGGCTATGATCTAAACTGACCCAGGATCCAAGGGTGCCCCAACCCTGTGAATAAGTGCTAGACTGTGGGAGGTGTTATCAGGTAAAACAGGTGTCTTTGATTTAACCCATAAAGTAACGTAGGCAATTAGTGTGTTTCAAAAGTATTGGGGGAAAGAAAAAAAGACTTGTTCTTTTGAGTAACCAGCATATACCCATTACAGTCCTCTTAGACTTTTTATTTGCTTGGTCAGATCCTTTCAAATGTCCATCATGAAAGCAAAGCTTAATTTTCCAATAATAGATTCCAAATTTGTAGGAACCAAACTAATGAGATTTTATTAAAATGTCAGATTGCAGGCTTTTAGTTAGTAGGCCTAAGTTTCTGCGAAAAAAAGTTTCAACTTGGTACAGTCCCATCTCTAAGGTTTTTAGGAAAGAGAATTCGCAAGGGTAAACTGCTCTGCCTCAGTGTGAAAGGCAGTGAGTGACTTCCGTAATGAGGTTAGATAACCCAGCTTATCTTGTGCTTTGTCTTGTGCTTCCTCTGTGGGTAAACACCTCCATTCTGAAATTCCAAGTCATGGGAGGTATCCATAGTTTTTTCTAGCACATTCTCATTAAATTGTTCTTAAAGCAAAATCATAGTCCAGAGGTATATTGTGGCAACTGTTTTTCAGATTTCCCCCCTCCAAAAAAAGTTTTTACTTTGTGAAGATTTCAAATCCTCAATATACTAGTTTGTTTTAGAAGTTTGTACATAGAATAATTTCCTGTTTGATGAAAGATTCCTTTTGTCCTCTTAAGGCTTCCTTTGGGGAGTATAGAGAAATAATAGATGAACCATTTGTGTTCGCATATTTTTTCCTGTTACTTATTGGCCTAGAATACCTTCCATATCACGTGGCCAGTGCCAGTTTGTGGACAAGGACTTGACTATAGCTAGTGCTTTCGAAAACAGGGCTCGAATCAATGGGACGGCTTAGCCCAAACACAGTTTTGGCGAGTATTAATTTTTTTTTAAGGAATGTGTGATTATCCTCCTGAAGGCAGAAGGCTCTCTTATCCTTTGTAGACATGAGACGGTTTCCTGCCATCTCAAATCATCGGTGCATGTGGAAGCAGGAGGGCTGGAAGACAGCAGAAGGCCAGGCCTAAGGAGAAGGTGAGTTAGCTTTTGCTGAGGGGACTGCGTTGAAGAGGAGCCTGGGCCAAAGGTCCCGGTAAACATTCAATTTTGTCATTTTAAAATATGTGCCTATTCTCCAGATTATCTGTTTTTTAAGCCAAGTTTCTAGATGTGAAAGTTGATTAATATTCCCTTATACATTTATTGTTCAACCACTTTTTTACATTGTATTACTTTCAGATATACAGCATAATGATTTATTAAGCCCTACTATGTGTCAGGTTAGGTGCTAGATAGTAACACAAAAGTTAATGATAATTTCACTTCTGAGGAGATCACAGTTAGTGGGGAGTGGGGCTGATAAGCACTTAACATTGCCCCAATGGAGACAGCTTCTGTGGATCTGTAGCTGTTTAAGGAGCTGATAAGGAGCTACAAATAGGAATGTTTTGTCTAGAAACTGATCTGTGAGTAGCAAGAATTCCTCTTATCTAGTATCGGGCTCAAAATATCTTTAACATTTTTATATCTTAATAAGGTTCATTTTGAGAGTCCTTTTAAAATTCCTTTGACTTAAACTAGTTTGGGGAAAAAAGAGAAAAACGTAAAAGGAAGCTCTCCTGTCCCCAGGGCAAGAGGCATGGGTCCTGCAACAGGCAAATCCGCTCTCGCCAGCACTCGTTGTCATTGGACACGCTGCAATTTCTAGATCTTCTTATTTCCTTAAGAAATTTGCATTTGCCAGAAAGAACGCCATGCAAATATCTCTAAATCCCTAACTGTGTTTCTTCATGTTGGGTATATTCTCTAAAGGTTCCGAGGTTACCAAGACATTAAGGATAATATAGTCTGGTTCTGTTTCCTTTGTTTTGAGCAGCACGTTTCTGGCTATTAGCACGCACGCGTTCATTCTTCTATTCTCGGCATTTATATTTTGGGCTTTGACATGAAGAGCTACCTTTTTTGGTGAATGTATTAAATCACAGTTATATTTCTTAATTGATACTCAAATAATATGGATATTGAAGGAAAGAATTCTAAAGATTCTGAGCAAGTCCTAATTTTTTAATTTTATTTTATTATGTTATGTTAATCACCATACCTTATATCATTGGTTTTTGATGTAGTGTTCCATGATTCATTGTTTGCATGCAACACCCAGTGCTCCACGCAGAACTTGCCCTCTTTAATACCCATCACGAGGCTAACCCATCCCCCACCCCCCTCCCCTCTAGAACCCTCAATTTCTTTCTCAGAGTCCATAGTCTCTCATGGTTTGTCTCCCCCTCCGATATCCCCCCCTTCATTTTTCCCTTCCTACTATCAAGTGCTAAATTTTTAAAACTGTAATTTTAAGATCACCCTGTAAACATTCTTAAATACACACACACACACACACACACACACACACACACACACACACACAAGAGAAGATATTGATACAAACTCTGACAAATTCAACACTCCAGGAAAGGATCTGGTTGAAAATAACTGATAGTAGAATTGTCATTACAAGATACTAGACAAAATATACTCTATTATTTTGTATATATTGTATAATGTACTCTACATTACTTTGTCCAGATATGTTACAGATGCTAGTCAAAAACTGTCATCCAGATAATAGGCAAGTTCTAAATTTCACACTCTAGAGGCAGTGCTGGTTAAAAACTCAAGTGAGAAATAGAGAAGATAATTATGTGTTGTGATGAGGACTCAGAAGAGTGATATGATAGGGAATGGCTGGTGGGGTTGAGGGCAGCATGAGGACAGCGGCTTGATGGATTGTCAGAGAAGGTCTCCATGAAGAGGTGATAGTTATTTTGTGAGCCAAGAGGTAAGAAGGCTGACTGACTGTTCATTCTGTTAGCAGACCTTTTCCTAAACTTCTCAGAGGCCCTGCCAGACCAATGTACCAGTTCCATGGCATTTCTATTTAAATGGTTTGTTTGTAAAATGAGGCATTTTAGAAAGGAAACTTGAACTGGAAGAACTGATGGTTCTTTCTTTGTCTGTGTAACTAATCTAGTGTTCTGTCATAATATTCCTGCTCTTCTAGAAAGTTACAGATGAGTCTAGTGAGAAGCTAGTGGATGGGGACTGAGAAACCATTTTCTTGTTCAGCTCTGCTGCTACCATCCTCGTAACATAGAAACTCCCTGGACCTTATCTAAAAAGTAATACAGCTGGCTTCGATACTTTCTCCATTCTTATGCAGCCCCCAGAACATCATCACTATCATGAGGGTCTAACAGAAAAGTCTGTGCCCGCATCATTCAGTCATGGTGAGCTAACTAGCAGACACAGCACAGATCTTCTCCTGGCACAATGACGATGGGATACTAATTGAAATTATTGTGAAGATGTCTTAAAAATTGGGAAAATGCTTCTCATTAAAAAATAAATTCGAAGCAATTTGAAAATATTTAAACCTGCGTGAGCATTATCTAGAACTGGAGTTTTAATGTTTTCGATAGGACTTTCATTACCGTATTCCCTATAATTCAATATTCATGTATTAATTCAGTGAACATTTTCTAAGACCATATTGCATACAGATCATCACATTTAGTTTTCTTGTGGGGGGACCAACACGTTACGAACTTGAGGGGAACAGTCTTTCCTGGTGGCTGACCACACATACAAACAAACAAAATTAACTTATTATTTCTGTTTTACCCCACAAACATTTGGGAAGCAGCTTACAATAATGTGTATATCAATAAGAACAACAGTGGATGAAGTGAAACATAGATGGAGGAAAGCGAAGTTCAATGAGGGATCAGCAAGCAACAGAATTCCACAGAGCTGCCAAGCTTGAGGTGGAATTTCGGCTCTGGTCTTAGTAGTGACCAACTAAAAGAGAAGCTCCATGTCCATGAAAAGAAAAGTGCATCGACTCCTCAGAAGAGGCAAAGCCTTCCCTAGAATACACATCTTAAAGTAATTGCAGGGTACTTTTGAATTGGGGGATACTGTTTGGTGAGGACATTCATTGAGCACTTTCTATGTGCTAGGCATCCTAAATGTTTTACAAGCATTTTCTCATGTAATCTTCACAACTCTATGAGCTAAGGACTACCAAGGCTTTGAGAATCCAATAAACTTTACATGCCACCTAGTTCCTAACAGTTGAGGTAGGGCTGGACAACTGTAGGACCCGTCTTTGTCATCACGATGTTATACCTCCCCTGTGCAGTGATGCCTGCCTTCTCTAGCTGGGAGCAAGGTCATGGCCAACAAGCCGGTGACAGATACAGCACTAGACTTCATAAAGCCGTTGCTTACAACATCTCTGAAGTAAGCAGTGGGCATTGTGCTGAAGGAATTCAGGAAAAATTTCTGCCGCAAACTGAGAATGAGTATCAGACATCTGGCTTAGAAAGTTTTTGTTCACTGAGGTTTAAAATCTAGGCTATTTGGGCTTGATGGAATTGATCAGGAGACAGGTCCAGGCATGAGTCTGGAGTTATTCTGTTGATTCAAGGGCAGATCAATGTGAGGCAGGAAGACTTAGTGGCGATTTCTCTGGCTTCAGGATTCTAGACCTTTATAAATTCTCTTGCCCTGCCTTTTCCTAACCGTCAGATCCTGGTACTCAATATCTCAGTTCCTTTACCCATTATATAGGGATAATAATAGTATTTACCTTATAAGATTATTATAAACCTTTACAAAACTAAAGTATGTAAAACTAAGAGCTGGGTACCTTGTAAGCTCTCCGTGAGCTGGTGCTGCTTCTGTTCTTCACTTCTCCTTCTCCCCAAATTCCTTCTTCCTAGACTTTCTTCCTTCCCCACCTCCCCCCCCTTCTTGATCTTCTTTCTCTCTAACTTCCTTCCTCCCCACCCTTTCCCTCTTGTCAACTTCCCATTTTCCATCTTCCCTCCTTCATCCCAGTTCATCCTCTCATCTTCAACTGACCAAATAGCTGACACCTTGTCATGAGCCTGAGGTGTCTAAGCTGGGCTCTTCCTGAGTGGACAGAGCCATCCATCCAGGAAAGCAGCCTAGTGGGCAGCAAGAACCATCTGGGAGGACAAAGAACCTGCAGCACTGTGGGAGCACACAGAAGTGGGTGAGCAGTTGTCTCTGCTGGGGGGCGTTCGCCCAGGAGGTGACATTTTTCTGGGTCATCAGGAAGAAGAGAACAGATGAGATTGAAAAGAGAGGGAAGGGATGTCAAGGCATAGAAATCAAGCTTATCAATACCTATACCTGTGAAAGAATCCAGTGTTTTAGGGCAATAAAGTAGGTTAGGGACAGATTTTTGAAACCTCCAGTCACCCTGAAATCCACTCTAATTGCAAATTGCAAGTGGATGCTTAAGCCTGATGCTTAATAGGTTTATTTTCTGAAATAGCAAATGTTTAATAAACTGGTTTGAAACAGTAAACCAGGCTATAATTTTTTCTTGGTTTATTGAACCAGAATACTATAATGTTCACTGAAACCAATGATATTTCATTTGGCTTGAGAACTTACTCATTTCACAAGATTTTTTGAACTCAAATTATAAACATTAAGTCATAATTGTCATTAATATTCTCAGCTTACCAATTTAATATATATTTTTCTTTCTTTCTTTGTGATCTTTTGGTATTTATGACCCCTGACTGAAAAGTTGAGAATATGTATTATTATTGACTACATTTTTTCACAGTGATAGAAACTGTTCATATTTGTTCTGCAAACATAATTTTCTCTTCGTTTCATTTCTCCACGTTGGTATTGGAACTATGCTTGATCTAATGAAATATTGATTTTCACATCCCTCAGTGTCTGAGTCTAACCTTTTTTCTAACTTGGGGGGAGAAAAAAGGATATTGCCTTTGCCACAGGCAAAAGTGAATTAAGATCCCGGACAAACAATGTAACATAGAGGTTATAATAAATGACACTTGCTGTCTTGGAGAATGCTTGCTATTTAGTCAAAGAATAGCAGCAATGGTATTTTGAAAACTGAGAAGAAATGTTATTTTAATTAATTTTATTCTGTAGTAAATTGTTACAGCGATAGCTTCCAATTCATCACCCCTCCCTTTATCAATGCCCCACTCCAACTTTGAGCTTGACCATGTGATTTGCTTTGATGACTATGATATTAGCAAAGTGTTGCTAGCAGGGCCTTGAAAAGCACTCGGGGTTGTCTTTTTCTTGCTGCTTTTGGAATCCATCTGCTGTGTGAAGAAACCCTGGCTAGTCTGCTGGAGATCTGTGACCCAGCTAACAGCCAGCACCAATGTATGTGAGTGAGACCATCTTGGACTATCTAGTCCCAGCTGAAATGCTGTGTAATTGCAGCAGCTTGAATGAGGCCCCCCAAAAAACTGCCTAGCTGAACACAGTCCAAATTGCCAACCCACTAAGTTTTGAGCTAGTAAGGCAATTGTTGCTTTAAATTACAAAGTTGGAGGGGCTTGTTTCACAACCATATTTAAAAACTGCTTGCCATTCTTATACGTACTCTCACTTATTTACAGAACAGAATTGAAGCATTTTGCAGTACTAAAACTTGCAGACACAGGTAATTAAAAACAAGAATAGAACAAAAATGAATTTGATAGAAAAAGAAACAGATGAAAAATAAATACCAAGAAGGTACTAATTATTATTATCAGGAGCTCAACTTCAGTCTGACCTAATGGATAGCCTAGAAAATGTAAAACATTTTCAGTTTATACAGTTCTTATTCAAGTAGGAAGCACACAAATTCACTGAAGAACAAATATTTGCTTTTTCCCCATAGGAGAAATTTAGTACATGGACCTTAGATGGAGACAGTGGATTTTTTTTACTTCTCTTTTGCGGAAGTTACAAAAATATTATTCTAATGGACATTTCTTATGTTGTCTCTTGTAAGAAGTTTAGAATACATGATCAGATCTTAAATCAGTGCATGACTTCCTTAGAGTAATTAAGTGTGATGATTTTCATATAAGTTAGACCTTGATCAGAATCCAGAAATATTTATGTACTCTTTTCCCAGCAGCTCACCTGATTTCTGGCAGGCATTCACCACTTAAGGAGTGTTGCAGAATGAAGGAATGTATTTATGGAGCACCTGCTTGGGCTGGGCTCAGCAGGGAGCCCTGGAGGGACTATGGTGAGCTGACCGGCCTGCCCCTCCCTCCTGTTACTTAGGTAAATGTGGAGACAGGTGTGAATCCAAGTCACCCAGTATATAACCACCCACTGTGACAGTGCTTCAAAGCCAAAACACAAGGGACGTAACTGACCTGGGAGTGACAGAGGCTCCATTGTGGAAGCAGTGTTAGAACTGGGATCTGCTTGATCAAGGGGTCCCACCAGCTGAAGGAAGGGACGATGGGGGAGAGCACAGCTGGCAGAAGAGAGAGCCTTTTGCAAAGGTGCTGAGACAGCAGGAGTACAGAGCAGTCGGGAAGAAAGGCAATGTGCCTGGTAAGCAGAGAGCGGGAATGCGGTCTGAGATGAGGTCTGAGTCCGTGTTCATCAGGCCTTCCTCATCCTTATTTCCTGGACACAGAAAAATTCCATCAAAACGCTATTCTGTTTTTTTTGTGTGTGTATCTTTTGAGTTTTCTCCATTAAGCGCATAATACTATTTGTATTGGGGAAAAATTGTTTATAAAAGGTAGCCCCATGAAATATCTTGTAAAGAAGTGTCACTTTGCTAATTTTTCATGGCTTTGCTTCTTGTTGTACTTAATGTCCTACCCGCTCAGAGTACTTAATTTAAAAATTCAATTAAATCAGCAAGAGATGACAAAACACATAGATTAGAACAAACAAGCTGTCAAATGTGATCATCCAAATGCCTCTTAGGAGCAAGAGTTATGTGTCTTGCCCAAAATGTTTTATGCAGTCTCTACTGACATTAATAGCATGATAGGGTGTTCCTGGGGTTCTCTTTCTTCAATTATGCTGATTGTGCAGTGAGAGATGTTGTTGTTAATTCTCTATGGATTTGTCACAAATCTTCACCTTTTCAGGTAGAATTTCACTTAGAGAAAAAAACGAAGTCATTTAGAATAGGGTTTAATAAAGAAGATAGATGATTACACTGAAAAAGCATAATTATATTGAAAAATAAAATATAATTTTAAGTTAACAATACTAATCTCTTATGTGGCTCATAAATCACAGCTTAAGAAATTCTAAATGTTTTTTGAATAATGGCATAGCTGGAAAGAGGATAGAGCCCTGTAGGATATTTCAAGAGACTGTATGCTTATACATAAAATTATGAATTCTGGAATGCATGTTTACAAAATTAGCTTTGTTTAATGAAACTCACATATATTCATTCATTCATTCACTCATTCAACCATTTTTTTTTAAAGATTTATTTATTTATTTGAGAGAGAGAAAGAGAGTGCATGAGTCGGGGGAGGGGCAGAGGGAAAGGAAGAGAGATAATCTCAAGCAGACTCCCCGCTCAGCACAGAGCCCTATATGGGGCTCAATTTCACAACACTGAGACCATGACCTGAGCTGAAACCAAGGGTTAGACATTCAACTGACGAGCCACCCAGGTGCCCCATCTATTCTTTATTGAATGTATACTATGAGACCAGTTTTATTCTAGGTGCTTGGGATACATCAGTGAATAAAAAAAGGCAGAAATCCTTGCCCTAGAGGAATTTACATTTTAGGGTAGTATAGATAGATAATCAAGAGTAAAAGAAATTAAATAAATTGTATAATATGTTAGAAATGATAATTACTATGATAAAAAAGAAAAAGTAGAGCAGAGTAAGGGGATTGGGAATGTACCTAGACCAATGTACCTACCATTATAAAATTATAAATGAGACCTAAATCATAATAAATAATGAGATTACTTTTTAAATTTATCTTTATCATTAAAAAGCCTGACCCTGCTTGAGGGTCTTGCCTTATATTCCATTTCATGATCACAACCTTGGCCACTAATTAGTCAAATTCTGGGGTTATACTAGCAACTCTCAAAGTTTTTTGATCCAGTGAGTGAGGGAAAAGCCTTCAGCATCAAAACTGAGTCACATGAATAGAAATAGATCTCTTGAATCAAACCCATTCCCTAAATCCCATTTTCTGGAGCTCAGTCTGCCTTATTAATAACACTGTCTCTCACATGCTGGGCCTTGGCCTTTCTCTCTTCTCCTCCTGATTGCAGTGTCTTAGATTTGAGAGTTAAGCAGAAGTGGTATGAGAAGGGCAGGGTTTCCTTCCTTATTTTTTGAGGCTAATCTGACAACATCAAGATTTGGAAAAGCAACTCTATTTGTTCCTCTGTTATCCCCGGGGAGCACGAGAGCATTTCAGCAGGGGAAAGGGAAATAATTGACACCAATTTTGACCACCAGTAGTTTGCCAGAGTGGGCGGAATATAGAGTGAACATTGGAATTAATTACAGTTAAAACTGTAACAACAAGAACAACAAACAAACCCAGAATTTTCCTCAAATTTAAAGATAATATAATAATTTATTTTTTAACTTTTAAAAAAGATTTATTTATTTGAGAGAGAGAGAGAGCGTGGGCCAGGGGGAGGGGCTGAGGAAGAAGGAGAATCTCAAGTGGACTCCCCACTGAGTGTAGAGCTTGATCCTGGGACCCTGAGATCATGATTTGAGCTGAAATCAAGAGTTGGACACTTAAACAACTGAGCCCTAATAATTTATTGAATGAATAATTTGTACCCTTAAATTCTATTTCCTGGTACCTAGCCAAAAAGTCTCTTCCTGGTGGAAAAAGGGCACCTATGCTTTGCTTATGGCCCATCCCAGATCAGTTACCTCAAAATGTCTGGGGGGAAAACACACTTCCCCACAAAAAGATTGGAGATCCCAGTATGCTGTGCCTTTCATTTTGTAGATTAGGTAACTGTTCCTGATAGAGGTTAAGTGAAGAAAATTGTGATTAGCCATCTAGGAAAACACACTGTAGTTAGTGAGTTTATTGAGTTACAGGAATCTCATACACTAGATGAGAACCATGAAACTTGCAAGTTGTGAGCAGAAAAATACAAGCCCAATAACTGGTCCTTTCTGTCCAGTGCTCACTCTCTCTTCTAAGATGTTCCTAAACTAGTATTTATGTTAACCTTGCATGTTCTAGTAAGGAGGATTTCTTTGATCTTTGGAAGAAAATGGACACTTTATTTTCTTTATAGTGCTTCATAAGTATGGATATAATTTTGTAATCCCAACAGAATAAACATGAGCCATCATTTTCTTTTTTAGACATTTTTCACTCTTGACTTCTGATAGTGTTTTCCAGGTGGCCAATGGAGGGCCACCTAACAATGTTTTTGTTGTTGTAGGAGCTCTTACTGTTTTTTTTTTTAAACAGCTTTATTGAGATACACATCCTATACCATACAATTCATACATTTAAAGGATACAATTCAGTACCTTTAAATTTAATCACAGAATTGTGTATCCGTTACATGATCAATTTCAGAACATTTTAATTAACCCAAAAAGAAATCCTGTGCCCCTTAGTCATCACCTCCGGTCTCTCCATCCTTCCTACTTCTCCCCTTCCCAAACATCACCCCCCACACTCTGGCATAGGTGACTGCTAATCCACTTTCTGCCTCTGCAGATTTGCCTACTCTGGATATTTCATATAAATGGAATTATGCAATATGTAGTCCTTCATGACTAACTTGTTTCACTTACCATAATGTTTTCAAGATTCCTCCATGGTGTAACATGTGTTAGTTCTTCACTTCCTTTGCTAAATGATATTCCATTCTATGGGTATACCACATTTTATCCATTTACTAGTTGATGGACATGTGAGTTTCCACTATATGGCTATTATGAATAATGCTGCTATAAACATTCATGTACCAGTTTTTGTATGGATATATGTTTTCCCTTCCCCTTGGGTGAAATTTCTAGGAGCAGGATTGCTGGGTCATACAGTAACTCTACATTTAACCATTTGGGTAATGGTTTGAAGAACTGCCAGCATATTTTCCAAAGCACTCATCCACTCTTGTGGTTTGAATCATCATAACTAGCTGTGGGTGATTGTCATGGAACTTTAGGTAAGTGCAGGGTACTCACTGCTAACCACACTTTTTCCCACCTGGCCACCTTTCCCTCCTCAAACCAACCCTTGCATAGGCATCAGAGTGAACTGTCTAAGATATGTCTAAGCATATCTAATTGTGTCATTTCCCTGTTTTAGCCCTCCAATGCCTTCCTACTATCACCTGGATAAGCCCAAGCCCTCTGTAACAAGTTGTATAGGAGTGCCAACCATCTGCCCACTGTCCATATCTCCAGCTTTGTCTTGCTCCACTTTTTGCTTCCCATTTTAGGTTCCAGAAGCACCTGGTGGCTCTGGTTCTTCTCAAATATCATGCTTCAGTCTTTGGACTTAAATCATACATGTCTACTGCCTCTAGGCCCAGTCTGGGTTATTTCTATTCTGGGGTTTTGGATGTTCAGTTTGACTTTAAAGATAAAGAATTAAAGGATACTTACAGTTTTTTAGTAATCTGGAGAGTAGTTGAAGATTTGTTGGTATAGAAGATAAAGAAGATTTCTGGATAATTAGATATTTGGTATGCATGAATAGATCAATGCAGAATGAGTGAATTGAATACAGATTTTCCAGACCTAATAAGCTGTGAACACTAATTTCAAGGCAAGTTTAGTTTATGTATATTGTTTTAGTCATTTGTTAATTCATTCATTCACTGAGTTGATTGAGCACCTACTATGTGCCAATTGCTATTTTAAACCCTGGGGATATGCCAGTCAATAACACAATATACCTGTCCTCATGGGGTTTACTTTTTATTAAGAAAAACAATAAGCAATGAGTGTGAGGAGTAAAGCAGGACAATCTGATTTCATTGTGTCATTGCATGGTGGTAAGGAAAACTTAGATGGACAGAGAAAGCTTTGCTGGATTGGCAGACTTTGAGTTGATATCTAAAAGATGAAGAGACAGCCAGGTGAACTAGAGCTACCAAATTCCAGGTCATTGGGGCAAAGGCACTGAGACTCAGGTGGCAGCTGGGGTTAATTAGTTAATTGCAGAGAGTTAGATTTTGATCATATTATTACTCTGTCTTCAATATAACAATTTATATGTTTAAAATTATTTTATGAGAACTCCAACCAGACAGTTGATCTACCTGGAAATAAACACATATATACTTGTATTAGTCTGCTTGGGCTGCCATAGCCAAATACCACAGACTGGGTAGCTGTAATGACAGAAAATTATTTTGTCACAGTTCTGCAGACCTGAAGTCCAAGACAAAGGTGCCAGCACATTTGGTTTCTGGTAGGAGCTCTCTTTCTGACTTGAGGAAGAGTCTCCTTGCTGTGTTTTCACATGGTCTTTCCTCTGTGCGTGCAAAGAGAGAGAGCTCTCCAGTGTCTCCTCCCCCGCTAAAAAGGACACCACTACCCTTGAATTAGGGTCCAAACTTTATTACCTCATTTAATCCTAATTACGTACCTAAAGGCCCCATTTCCAAATATCATCATATAGGAGGTTAAGACTTAAACATAGGAATTTTGAGAGAACACAATTCAGCCCATAACAATACTTGAGTCATTTGAACACCCTAAAAAGGTAACTACATTGATTAAGCAAGCAGTTGGATTTGGAGGGACAAAATCCAAAATTGCACAATAGAATAATTTCTTAGTAGTTGATGGACATTACTCCCCTCCCATACAAAACATACACATCCTAATGTCTAATGTATGTGCAATTCAGTGTTAAAAATTTCTTTTTTTAAAAAAAAACATATTTATTTGAGAGAGAGAGCAGAAACAAGGGGAGGGAGAGGTGGAGGGAGAGGCAGACACCCCGCTGAGCAGGAAGCCTGATGTGGGGCTCAATCCCAGGACCCTGAGATCATGACCTGAGCTGAAGGCAGACACTTAACCGACTGAGCCACCCAGGTGCCTCTAGTGTTAAAAATTTCTTAACCTTTTAAAACATTTGCTTTTCAAGGATTAAAGTCCAATGCATTCAGATTCTTGATTGTGGAGCACTGAAGGATATTCAAAGAAAGATCTTATGAGTTAACTGTAACCTGTTCTAGGTGAAGTGATATCTTTAATATACATATGGAAGCACTTTTAACTTCTAACAAAATAAAATAAAAAGACATGCAAAAGGTGAAAGCAGAGTTGGGAAAAATTGGGATAAATATCTTTATGGTCTCAACTCTTTAGATTTTTATTAAATAATTTGACTAAGTGGTTTAGTCATCACAAAATCCAGGATAGCAGAATCATATATTTGCGGGAAATAATGCAGTGTGTAAGTTCTACAAATATAGGGATTATGCTCTTGCTTTCTTATAAAAACTAGGAAAATACTTTCAGCATATGCATAATAATTGATAGCAATGGAATGAGTAAGGATTGCAAACATTGTAGGGTCATTTTAAAGGGAAAGCAAAACAGAATGCAGTTCTGGGATCTCTCTAATTTAAACAAGGAAGTACTGCATTTCAGAACTTAATGCCTAACAGACATCCAGTCGCTGCTGGCTTGACATACATTCTTAGTATGAGGATATGCCTGTAGTGTTAATTTATTTCAAAAAGTCATCATATTTGGAAATCTCACATTCCAGGATGAAAATAAATGTTCTAGCTGAATAATAAACATTTCTATGCAGTAAAGAAGTAATGAGATTCTTAAGTCAATATATAAGTTAAATAGTAAATTTTTAACAAATTATATTAAAATGTAACTGTCGAATCAACAGAGAATACAGGAGGAACATGTATTTTCTTTTTACGAAGCACCGGAAGTGCTTTTGAAAGGATATTTTGGAATAACACAGACTGGACTGGCTACAGATTTGTAATAGATGCTCAGCACTGCCAGGTGATCCTTCTTTCCCTCTCAAATAAAGTCAACTCCTCTGATACAAAGTTTTCACTCTTAGCTCTTTCTCCTCAAATCTTCGGCAACTTCTCTTAGATTATTTCTCCAAATACTTACAGAGAAAATAAACAGAGTTGGGCAAGTGGTACTTCTTCCACTGCGAAAATCTATTGACCTTAGCCAGCAGCCTTATGGAATGGCAGTCGTGTTCCTGCTTCATCTAAGGCCACATCTGCCATCGGGGCCCTGGCTCCCATCCACAGCTCAGACGCTCAGTGCCTGCAGTCATCTCTCTTCTCTCCTGTTTCTGGATTTTTTTCCTTTTTACTGGATAATTCCCATTTGGCATGTAAACATGCATTCATATCACACATTTATAATTAAAGAAGCAAAAACCCCTCTTTCAGCCCTTGTCATCCTCCAAGAACTTTCCCATTCCCTTCACACCTTAAAGTGGTTTTATTTTTTGTTTTGTTTTATGCTTTTCTTCATCTCATCCCTTTTTGATCCAGTTTAAGCAGGTTTTCATTCTTACTACTCCACAAAATGGCTTCTGTCAAGGTCAACATCTTCCTAGTGCCAAAGGTAATGCTAATGATGGTGATAATAATAAAACACCTCTATAAAGTTTACTGTGTGTCAGGTACTATTATAAGTGCTTAATAGATACTAACTTATTTAATTTTTACAACCACCTGTATAAGGTAGGTACTATTAGAACACCCATTTTTCAAATGAGGGCACTTGAAGGTTAAATAACTTGATAAAGGTCTCACTTTCGGTAAGTGGTGGAACCAGGATTTGAACCTGAGCAGTCTGGTTCAGGATTTCTTCTCAGAACACTTACACTATTATCTATACCCTACTTCCCATATCAGTGGCACTTAACCTGATTAATAATATCCTGCATGAACCTCTTCATCTCTAAGCCTCTGAACTATGCAGAGTTTTAAAGTTTATTTTAATTAATGAATTTTAATTTCTTGCTTTCTTGGCTATTGTCTCTGAGTTGCATTTACTGCCTCTTCATCCTCCATCAGCCCTTTAAAGGTTGTAGTTCCCTAGAGTTCGGTCCTCAGCCCTCCTCTTTTCTCACACCCTAGCCTCATCGCTTAAAATACCATCTCTACACTGCTGACTTTCACATGAGCATTTCTAGGCTGCCCTTTTCCCATGAGATCCAGACTTAACAGAGTCAATAGCCTACCCAGCATCTGTACTTTGACTTCTGATAGGGATCCAAAACTTAACATTGGCCAAGACAAAACTATTGAGTCTTCCCACTACCCATTCCTGCAAAACCCCCCATCCCGCAAGTATTGCAAGTCTCAGTTAATGACAGAAAGGCCATGGAAAGTACATAACTGTATTCAGTGAAAATTGAACCATATTCTCTTTAGAGTGCTATTTTGGATCCCTGTGGTCAATCTTTGGATAGATTCTGAAAGCCTATAGAATTGTCCTGGTAAGAGAGCTAGAGCCTGTAACATAGGAACTGGCTTTCTGTTGTACATACATGTTCCAGCCAGCTACACACGTACGTGCTTGGTCACAAGATCACAGCAAACTGTCAGGAGGGGACTGGGAAGCCGAAGCTGAGCATAGTTTTTAAGGTAAAAGGAAAGTTTTTAAAGCATCATTTTTGAGTCCTTTGTTTAACCCATACATTCTTGAATCAGATTTTCCCATTTTATAAAGTGCCTTTTTCCATTTTATAAAACAGTCTGACAGCTAGTATGTGCTTTCCCACACAAATCTGTCAGTTCCCTCATCTTTATCTACCACACCCACCCATGGTTCAAATCTGAAAACTTTCTGAAGCAGAGAATGCCAGTCAGCTAGAGGCAGTTGGGTGAAAACTCAAAAGTAAAAGTAAAAATTCATCATAAATCTTCATTTATCTGGGATCCTAGACTGCACCATATGAGTAACTGCTAGATGAATAAAGCCCAGGGCCTTTGTGGCATCTCTCAGGTTGGGTACACAAACAGGATAGATACACACAAACTCTTAAATTTGTATATGTGACCATTAAAAACCTTTCCTCCTCTATGCATCTAGATATCCAAGAATGTCTCAGAATACCTTCATTTGTATGTTGCTACATGGCTTTATCCAAACAGAACTTGTTACAATCCGAATGCTTTCTTGGAACGTAAAAGTACAATCTTGTCCTGAATGGAAAATTCTGCCTCTCTTAAAGAAGCTCGATGATGTCTTTAGTGAAAGGGGGTGACAAACATTTCACATGCAAAGAGGTGGGTGTTTTTCTTGCAAATCCCAAGGTAGATGTCATCTCTTAAAAGAAAAGTATTTTCTCTTCTGAAATACACATTATGGATCCTCACTGATATCTAAACTTTGGCTAAAGCCTACAGTTAGTCTAAGCTCATAAATTTTGTTTAGGTTTTTTTTCCTAAACCAGTAAATTAGAAAAATCAAACTCTTTATATGTTACATTCTAGTCCTCCAATGGTTCAAAGAGGAAAGCCTATTTTAATGATTTTAGTTATTTTTGAATTGTAATTCCAGTATAGTTAACATACAGAGTTATATTAGTTTCAGGGGTACAATGTAGTGATTCAACAATTCTATACATTACTCAGTGCTCATCAGGATAAGTGTACTCTTAATCGCCTTCACTTGTTTCACCCATTGCCCCACCTACCTCCACTTTGGTAACCATCAATTTGTTTCCTATAGTTAATAGTTAAGTCTGCCTTTGGTTTGTCTCTTTTTCTTTATTCGTTTTTTTTGTTGTTGTTTCTTAAATTCCACATATGAGTGAAATCACATGGTATTTGTCTTTGACTTATTTCACATAGCATTATACTCTCTAGATCCATTCATGTTGTTGCAAATGGCAAGATTTCATTCTTTTCTATGGCTGAGTAATATATATATATGGTAAATACCTAGTACTGGAATTACTGGATCATGTGGTAATTCTTTTTTTTTTTTAAGATTTTATTTATTTATTTATTTATTTATTTATTTATTTATTTATTTATTTATTTATGAGAGAGAGAGAGAGAGAGAGAGTGAGAGAGCATGAGCAAGAGGAGGGGCAGAGGGAGAGGGAGAGAGATCATCCCAAGCAGACTCCTTGCTGTGTGGAGCTCAACCTGGGGCTCGAGTTCACAACCTTGAGATTATGACCTGAGCTGAAATCAAGAGTCGGATGCTTAACCGACTAAGCCACCCAGGCACCCCTGAATCATATGGTAATTCTACTTTTAATTTTTTGAGGAACCTTTATACTGTCTTCCAAATTGGCTGCAGCAGTTTGCACTCCCACCAACAGTGAATGAGGGTTCCTTTTTCTCCACATCCTTGCCAACATTTGTTTCTTGTGTTGTTGATTTTAGCCATTCCAACAGGTGTGAGGTGATATCTCATTGTGGTTTTGATTTCCATTTCCCTTATGATGAGTGATGTTGAGCACCTTTTCATATGCCTGTTGGCCCTTGGTATGTCTTCTTTGGAGAAATGCCTATTCATGTCTTCTGCCCATTTTTAAATTGGATTATTTGTGTTTTGGGTGTTGAGTTGTGTAATTTTTTTTTTTTTTTTGGAGGGTTTGTCTTCAAATGCTTTAATAGAACTATGTACTCAATTGCTTTTGGCAAAGGGATTCTCCAAACGCTTGATTGGATTAATAAATGCACAATCCCTTCTAGGTAGCCTCCCAAGAGCTTAATTCCTGAATTCCATGGTAGGGAGGAGGGGGCAGCACACTATTCTTGAAGGAATCCAATGCCATCTGTCAAAGGCAAGTGCTCTCTGACCCCACAGTGTTGGCAGTGAGGGTCTGACCTCACGGGCAGACCTGGTGGTGCTGGTGACATTGTAGGAAGACACCCATGCTGGACCCCTGCCTGGCCGAAACCTGGAAAGACCTAGAGGAAAGTAGTACAGCCAGGTGGCATGGTGCCTCCCTGTGGCCATCCTCCCACTAAGCCTGGGTCTGGATGGTGGACACCATGGCAAAAAGGCAAAAGAAGCCAGGCCAGGGTCCTCACTGAGCTTCCAGGGACACGCAGAGAGGTGTACCCATGTAAGTGGACACCTAATCCAAGGGAGGGCTCAGGTTGGCATGCTCTCTGCTGGAGTAGGGTTGGAATGAGGTGGGGTGGTGAAAAGAGTTACAGTAGAGACTCAGATAAATGTGCAGGCAGGGCCAAGACTGTCTTTTTTCCATTGCCTATATTTTCCTCCTTTGTTGAAGATTAATTGATCATATAATTGTGGGTTTATTTGTGGGCTCTCTATTCTGTTCTATTGATCTATGTGTCTGTTTTTGTACCAGTACCATACTCTTTTGATTACTACAGTTTTGTAGTTTATTTTGAAATTTGGTATTGTGATACCTCTGGTTTTGGGTTTTATTTTTTTTCCCCCAAGATTGCTTTGGCTCTTCAAAGTCTTTTGTGGTTCCATACAAATTTTAGGATTGTTTGTTCTAGTTCTGTGAAAAATGCAGTTGGCATTTTGATAGGGATTGCATTAAATCTGTAGATAGCTTTAAGTACTATGGACATTTTAACAATATTTATTCTTCCAATCCATGAGCATGGAACATCTTTCCATTTTTTTTTTTTTGTATGTCATCTTCAATTTCTTTCATCAATGTTTATAGTTTACAGAGTATGGGACTTTCACTTCCTTGGTTAAATTCATTCCCAGGTATTTCATTCTTTTTGTGCAATTGTAAATGAGATTATTTTCTTAATTTCTCTTTCTGTAGCTTCATTATTAGTATATAGGAATGCAATGGATTTCTGCATATTTATTTTGTATCCTGTGAACTTACTGAATTCATTTGACAATCGTAGTAGATTTTTGGTAGAATCCTTAGGATTTTCTATATATAGTATCATATCATCTGCAAATAGTGAAAGTTTTACTTCTTCCTTACCATTTTGGATGCCTCTTATTTCTTTTTCTTGTCTAATTGCTGTGGCTAGAACTTCCAGTACTATGTTGAATAAAAGTAGTGAGAGTGTTCATCCTAGTCTTGTTTCTGACCTTAGGGGAAAAGCTCTCAGTTTTTGGCCATTAAATATGATGTTAGCAGTGGGCTTTTCATATATGGCCTTTATTACATTGAGATCTGTTCCCTCTAACCCTACTTTGTTGAGGGTTTGTATCATGAATGGATGTTGTACTTTGTCAAATGCTTTTTCTGCATGTATTGAAATGATCATGTGGTTTTCATCCTCTCTCTGGTTGATGTAATGCATCACATTGATTGATTTGTGAATATTGAACCATCCTTGCATATGGGGAATAAATCCCACTTGATTGTGGTGAATAACATTTTTAAAGTATTGTTGGCTTTGGTTTGCTAGTATTTTATTGAGGATTTTTGCATCTATGTTCTTCAGAGATATTGGCCTATAGGTCTCTTTTTTGTGGTATCTTTATCTGGTTTTGGAACCAGGGTAATGCTGGTCTCATAGAATGAGTTTGGAAATTTTCCTTTCTCTTCTATTTTTTTGAATAGTTTGAAAAGAATAGATACTAACCCCTCTTTAAATGTTTGGTAGAATTTACCTCTGAAGACGTCTGGTCCTGGATGTTTGTTTGTTGGGAGTTTTTTGATTACTGATTCAGTTTCATTGCTGGTAATTGATCTGTTCAAATTTTCTATTTCTTCCTGATTCAGTTTTGGGAGATTATATGTTTCTAGGAATTTATCCATTTCTTCTATGTTGTGCAATTTGTTGGTATATAGTTTTTTCATAGTATTCTCTTATAATTGTATTTTTGTGGTTTTGGTTGTTATTTCTCCTCTTTCATTTCTAATTTTGTTCATTTGAGTCTTGCTCTCTTTTTATGAGTCTGGATTGAGGTTTATCAACTTTGTTGATCTTTTCAAAGAACCAGCTCCTGGTTTCACTGATCTGTTCTATTGTTGTTTTTTTCTTTTTCCATTTCTTTTTTGTTTATTTCTGCTTTAATCTTTGTTATTTCCTTTTTTCTACTGGTTTTGAGTTTTGTTTTTTCTTCTTTTTCTAGATCCTTTAGGTGTAAGATTGGGTTGTTCCTTTTCTACTTCTTGAGGTAGATCTGTATTAGTACAAACTTCCCTCTTAGAACAGCTTTTGCTGTACCCCAAAGATTTTGGTCTGTTGTGTTTTCATTTTCATTTGTCTCCATGTATTTTTTATTTCTTCTTTCATTTCTTGGTTGACCCAGTCATTGTTTAGTAGCATGATATTTGCCCTCCATGTATTCATGTTCTTTCTGGATTTTTTCCTGTGGTCGATTTCTAGTTTCATTAGTGTTATGGTCAGAAAAGATGCATGGTATGACTTCATTTTTTTTGAATTTGTTGAGATTTGTTTTGTCACCTAATATGTGATCTGTTCTGGAGGATATTCCATATGCACTTGAAAAGAATGTGTATTCTGCTGTTTTAGGATGAAATGTTCTGAGTATATCTGTTAGACTCATCTGGCCCAATGTGTCATTCAAAGCCACTGTTTCCTTGTTGATTTTCTGTTTGGGTGATCTATCTGTTGCTGTAAGTGAGGTGTTAAAGACCCCTACTGTTATTGTATTACTATCAATTACATACTTTATCTTAATAGGTGCTTTATGTATTTGAGGGTGTTCCCATGTTGGGTGCATAAATATTTACAATTGTTATATCTTCTTGTTCAGTTGTTCCCTTTATGATTATATAGTGTCCTTCTTTGTCTCTTGTTGCAGTCTTTATTTTAGAGTCTGTTTTGTTCAATAGAAGTATTGCTATCCTAGCTTTCTTTTCACTTCCGTTTGCATGATGAATGATTTTCCATTCTTTCACTTTCAGTCTGCATCTGACTTTAGGTCTGAAATGAGTCTTCTGGAGGCAGCATATAGATGGGTCTTGCTTCTTTTTTTTTTTTTTTATCAGTTCTGTTACTCCATATCATTGATGGAGAATTTAGCCCATTTACATTCAAAGTCATTATTGATAGGTGTGTACTTATTGCCATTTTGTTACTTGTCTTATGGTTTTTTTGTAGTTCTACACTGTTCCTTTCTTCTCTTGCTCTTTTCTCTCACAGTTTGCTGGTTTTCTTTAGTGATGTACTTGGATTCCTTGCTTTTTATTTTTTGCCTATCTCTTACCGGTTTTTGATTTGTGGTTACCATTACGTTTGTATATAACATCTAATGCAGATAACAGTCTAGGTTAAGTTGATGGTCAATTAAGTATGAACCCATTCATTACTCCTCTCCCTCCCCACATTTTAGGTATATGATATCATAACTTAATCCTTTTATTCTGTGACTGCCTTGACTGATTTTTATAGATATATTTAATTTCACTGCTTTTGTGCTTCCTACTTTTCTTACTCTTACTTATGGTCTTTCTACTCAGAGAGTTCCCTTTAACATTTCTTGTAGGGCTGCTTTAGTGGTCATGAATTTCTTTAACTTTTGTTTGTCTGGGAAACTCTTTATCTCTCCTTCTCTTCTGAGTAGTACCCCTGGTGCAGAGTATTGTTGGCTGCAGGTTTACTTCTTTTAGCATTTTAAATATATCATGTCATCATGCACTGAAATAAAGTTTTCAGACACCAATCTGAGCAGCCGTGCAAGACTGCTTCCGCAAGGGAGAGAGCAGCAACAGCTGGATTCTGCACATAGCTTTTATTTTATTTTTTATCAGAAAAGGAAGGACAGATGCATCAAAGTGTGGGAAAGGAGTACAAAGGGATGGTAACTATCTTGAAGCCGAAAAGCAGCCTTGCATCCTCCCCTACGCACTGGCACACAGGGAGGAAGTCATGAGATAAGGGAGGGGTGGGATGTTTGTGCTAGCAATCACCAGCTGCAGGAAGGGGGACTGAGGGTTACATTCTTTCATAGCTTTTAACCTATGCCCTGCCCCAGCAGATCATGGGATCCTGTTTGTCCCAGGCTATTGTATTCAATAGCCTGAGAACAGGAATGCTGCTGGCATTTCAGCTGCTTCTACAGTCCCCCCCTTAGGGCTTACAATATATTTCTAAGAATAACTCTACATATCATGCCTCTGTCTTCTGGCCTGTAAAGTTTCTGTTGAAAAATTAGCTGATAGCCTTCAGAGGTTTACCTTGTATGTGACTGTTTTCTTTTTTCTTGCTGCCTTTAAAATTCTCTCCTTATCACTACTTTTTGCCATTTTAATTACTATGTGTCTTGGTGTGGACCTCCTTGGGTTGATTTTGTTGGGGGCTTTCTGTGCCTCCTGGATCTGGATTTCTGTTTCTTTCCTCAGATTCTGGAAGTATTCAGCTATTATTTCTTCAAATAAATTTTGTGCCCCCTTTTTTCTCTCTTTTCCTTCTGGGATCCTTATAACACAAACCTTATTATGCTCGATGGCATCACCAAGTTCCATAAGTCTATTGTTACTTTTTATTAATTTTTTCTCTCCTTTTCAGCTTTATTGCTTTCCATTACTCTGTCCTCCAAGTCGCTGACTCATTCTGCTTCTTCTAATCTATGATTTATTCCATCTAGTGTATTTCTTATTTCAGTTACCAAGTTCTTCATCTCTGATTGGGTGTTTTTGGTTTTTTTTTTTTTAATGTTTTCTTTTTCTTTGTTCAGGGTCTCACTGAGTTCCTTCACTCTTTCCTCAAATCCAGGGAATATCTTTATGACCATTACTTTAAATTCTCTCAGCTGTATTACTTGCCTCTGTTTCATTTAGCTCTCTTGCTGTGGATTTTGTTCTGTTTTTTCATTTGGGACATATTCCTCTGTCTCCTCATTTTGCCCAGTTCTCTGTGTGTGTTTCCATGTGTTAGGAAAGTCAGCTACATCTTCTGCTCTTATAAGTAGTGGCCTTATGAAGAAGAGGTCCTATAGTGTTCTGCAGGGCAATGTCTCCTGTTCACCAGAACCTGGAGCTTCAGGGTACCCCCTGTTTGTGCTGTGTGTACCCTACTATTGTGGCTGAGCCACTTTTGCCTTCAGTCCTGTCATCTGCAATGGCTCTCTTTGCCTGTTGTGGGAGGGCTTGGTCCCTATTTTATTAGTGGGCCAGTCTTGGGCCACCTTGAACTTGAGTTGAGTCAGACTTGGCATTTGCCAGAGATGCAGCAACACTAAACTGCAGGATGCTTCCCTTGTGTTGTCCTCTGAGAAATTTTTGTCGGTGGGCAGGGCCTGCAATCAGATCAGATGTCTGCCCCCAGGCCACTGCTGGGGATGTTGTTGGACTGGTGTATATGGTTATCTTCCCCTCTCCCCAGGGCAGGAGTCACTTTGGAGTGGTGCTGGCCTCTGTTGGGGCTGCTTCCACACTGGCAGGCTTGTGACACTGCTTTGGATGGGCTCCAGCCAAGCGTATATAGGAGGGGTCAGGTCTGCAGGAGAATGCTGAGTCAGGATGCATGGTGTTAGTAAGCTAGGTAATGAACATTTGTGCTACACTGGTTTCCCTAGGTGTCCGTGTGTCTAGGTTGGGGTGTTGGGAGGGAAAATGGCACCTGCCAGCTCCTTTGTTGCTGGAGGACTCTCCCAATGATCCCTGCCTTTCCACCACATGCTCTGAGATTAGTAAACAAATCTCCCTCCTGTGTACCTCAGATATTTTTTCAAACTGCTGCTCCTTTTCTTTTTAAATATTGTATTTCTTTATTTGAGAGAGAGTGAGAGCAAGAGAGAGAGCATGAGCAGGATGGAGGGGCAGAAGGAGAGGGAGAAGCAGAGTTTTTTGATTTTAAGATGAACTTTTTATTTCATATCTTAACATTCCAGAAATTGAAATGCTTCTTGTAATTGTCATTTTAGAAATAATTGACAATGTTTTAATTTCTTAATAGAACAATAAATAATGGTATGACACAAAATAATTATATTTCTCAGATTAGGAATGGAATATGATATTTTGTCATCTGATTTTTTTTAAATATAAATGACAAATTGGAATTATGGTGGGTAAAACAAATGAAGAGGTGGTTGCTAGGCTTTATTTAGACCTCCAAATAAAAATTGAAACATTTTAAAGTTTATTCCCAGGGACACCTGGGTGGCTCAGTTGGTTAAGCGACTGCCTTCGGCTCAGGTCATTATCCTGGAGTCCCGGGATCAAGTCCTGCATCGGGCTCCCTGCTCAGCAGGAAGTCTGCTTCTCCCTCTGCCCCTCCCCCCTCTCATATGCTCTCTCTCAAATAAATAAAATCTTTTAAAAAATCTAAAAAAAAAAGTTTATTCCCAGTTATTTATTGTTTTTAGACTTTAGGCTGTGTTGTGATGGAACTAGCATTTTAAAAAAATACAATATTCTGACTTTCAAATGTCATTGCATGATGTAGACAAGGAAATGCCGTGGAGTAGTTTAAGCACAATGTTTAATGAGGTGATTAAATCTGAATAGTTTTTAAATGCTGGTGTTGGGCATTTATTCTAGGTACAGTTCCACTGAGGTTAACTTGAGCCCTGGCTTTGACATTATTCAAAGAGTTTAGTTATTAGAAAAATGTCCAGCAGTACCTCCACTATAACTGCTTTGTTGTATAAGGTACAGAAATAATATCCTCACCTGTATTGACATGCAGACATGAGCTTTGTTTCCTTAAGATATTACAGCGAGGAGTCCATGGACAGTGTTCGTGGTGTGTGTGCTTCTTTTGAAACATGTTTTGTGTTCTTTTTACATGCCTGGCATTCTGGTAGGTACTGAAGTACAGGACAGATCAAGGTAAATCAGATGTGGATGTTTCCTCAGAGCTTGAGTCTATTAGCATAAGTAAATAGTGTGTAAAGTGTGTAAATAGCTAGAAAAACAAAATTCTAGAGAGTAATCAGTGCCATAAAAGGTACATAGATAAGGAAAAAGATGTTACACCCATCAGAGAAAGATAAGGAAAGCTTCATGAAGAAGGTGTTCTTATTTTATTTTTTTTGTTGTTATGTTAATCACCATACATTACATCATTAGTTTTTGATGTAGTGTTCCATGATTCATTGTTTGTGCATAACACCCAGCGCTCCATGCAGAACGTGCCCTCCCCAATACCTATCACCAGGCCAACCCATCCCCCCACCCTCCTCCCCTCTAGAACCCTCAGTTTGTTTTTCAGAGTCCATCATCGCTCATGGTTTGTCTCCCCCTCCGACTTACTCCCCTTCATTCTTCCCCTCCTGCTATCTTCTTCTTTTTCTTTTTTCTTAACATATGTTGCATTATTTGTTTCAGAAGTACAGATCTGTGATTCAACAGTCTTGCACAATTCACAGCGCTCACCATAGCACATACTCTCCCCAATGTCTATCACCCAGCCACCCCATCCCTCCCACCCCCCACCACTCCAGCAACCCTCAGTTTGTTTCCTGAGATTAAGAATTCCTCATATCAGTGAGGTCATATGATACATCTCTTTCTCTGATTGACTTATTTCACTCAGCATAACACCCTCCAGTTCCATCCACGTCATTGCAAATTGCAAGATCTCATTCCTTTTGATGGCTGCATAATATTCCATGGTGTATATATACCACATCTTCTTTATCCATTCATCTGTCATGGACATCTTGGCTCTTTCCAGTTTGGCTATTGTGGACATTGCTGCTATAAACATTGGGGTGCATGTACCCCTTCAGATCCCTACATTTGTATCTTTGTGGTAAATACCCAGTAGTGCAATTGCTGGATCGTATGGTAGCTCTATTTTCAACTGTTTGAGGAACCTCCATACTGTTTTCCAGAGGGGTTGCACCAGCTTGCATTCCCACCAACAGTGTAGGAGCGTTCCCCTTTCTCCGCATCCCCGCCAACATCTGTCGTTTCCTGATTTGTTAATTTTAGCCATTCTGACTGCTGTGAGGTGGTATCTCATCGAGGTTTTGATTTGGATTTCCCTGATGCCGAGCGATGTTGAGCAATTTTTCATGTGTCTGTTGGCCATTTGGATGTCTTCTTTGGAAAAATGTCTGTTCATGTCTTCTGCCCATTTCTTGATTGGATTATTTGTTCTTTGGGTGTTGAGTATGATAAGTTCTTTATAGATTTTGGATACTAGCCCTTTATCTGATATGTCATTTGCAAATATGTTCTCCCATTCTGTCGGTTGTCTTTTGGTTTTGTGGACTGTTTCTTTTGCTGTGCAAAAGCTTTTTATCTTGATGAAATCCCAATAATTCATTTTTGCCCTTGCTTCCCTTGCCTTTGGCGATGTTTCTAGGAAGAAGTTGCTGCGGCTGAGGTCGAAGAGGTTGCTACCTGTGTTCTCCTTTAGGATTTTGATGGACTCCTGTCTCACGTTTAGGTCTTTCAACCATTTGGAGTCTATTTTTGTGTGTGGTGTAAGGAAATGGTCCAGTTTCATTCTTCTACATGTGGCTGTCCAATTTTCCCAACACCATTTGTTGAAGAGACTGTCTTTTTGCCATTGGACATTCTTTCCTGCTTTGTCAAAGATAAGTTGACCATAGAGTTGAGGGTCCATTTCTGGGCTCTCGATTCTGTTCCATTGATCTATGTGTCTGTTTTTGTGCCAGTACCATACTGTCTTGAGGATGACAGCCTTGTAATAGAGCTGGAAGTCCGGAATTGTGATGCTGCCAGCTTTGCTTTTCTTTTTCATTATTCCTCTGGCTATTCGGGGTCTCTTCTGGTTACATACAAATTTTAGGATTATTTGTTCCATTTCTTTGAAAAAAAGTGGATGGTATTTTGATGGGGATTGCATTGAATGTGTAGATTGCTCTAGGTAGCATTGACATCTTCATAATGTTGGTTCTCCCAATCCATGAGCATGGAACATTTTTCCATTTCTTTGTGTCTTCTTCAATTTCTTTCATGAGTATTTTATAATTTTCTGAGTACAGATCCTTTGCCTCTTTGGTTAAATTTATTCCTAGGTATCTTATGGTTTTGGGTGCAATTGTAAATGGGATTGACTCCTTGATTTGTCTCTCTTCTGTCTTGTTGTTGGTGTATAGGAATGCCACTGATTTCTGTGCATTGATTTTATATCCTGCTACTTGACTGAATTCCTGTATGAGTTCTAGCAGTTTTGGGGTGGAGTCTTTTGGGTTTTCCACATACAGTATCATATCATCTGCAAAGAGTGAGAGTTTGACTTCCTCTTTGCCCATTTGGATGCCTTTGATTTCTTTTTGTTGTCTGATTGCTGTGGCTAGGACTTCTAATACTATGTTGAATAGCAGTGGTGAGAGTGGACATCCCTGCCGCGTTCCTGACCTTAGGGGAAAAGCTGTCAGCTTTTCCCCATTGAGAATGATATTCGCTGTAGGTTTTTCATAGATGGCTTTTATGATATTGAGGTAGGTACCCTCTATCCCTATACTCTGAAGAGTTTTGATCAAGAAAGGATGCTGTACTTTGTGAAATGCTTTTTCTGCATCTATTGAGAGGATCATATGATTCTTGTTCTTTCTTTTGTTAATGTATTGTATCACGTTGATTGATTTCCGGATGTTGAACCATCCTTGCAGCCCAGGGATAAATCCCACTTGGTCGTGGTGAATAATCCTTTTAATGTACTGTTGGATCCTATTGGCTAGTATTTTGGTGAGAATTTTTGCATCCATGTTCATCAAGGATATTGGTCTGTAATTCTCCTTTTTGATGGGGTCTTTGTCTGGTTTTGGGATCAAGGTAATGGTGGCCTCATAAAATGAGTTTGGACGTTTTCCTTCCATTTCTATTTTTTGGAACAGTTTCAGGAGAATAGGTATTAATTCTTCTTTAAATGTCTGATAGAATTCCCCTGGGAAGCCATCTGGCCCTGGGCTTTTGTTTCTTGGGAGATTTTTGATGACTGCTTCAATTTCCTTAGTGGCTATAGGTCTGTTCAGGTTTTCTATTTCTTCCTGGTTCAGTTTTGGTAGTTGATACATCTCTAGGAATGCACCCATTTCTTCCAGGTTATCTAATTTGCTGGCATAAAGGTGCTCATAATATGTTCTTATAATTGTTTGCATTTCTTTGGTGTTGGTTGTGATCTCTCCTCTTTCATTCATGATTTTGTTGATTTAGCTCATTTCTCTTTTCTTTTTTATAAGTCTGGCCAGGGGTTTATCAATCTTGTTAATTCTTTCAAAGAACCAACTCCTAGTTTCGTTGATCTGTTCTACTGTTCTTTTGGTTTCTATTTCATTGATTTCTGCTCTGATCTTTATTATTTTTCTTCTCCTGCTGGGTTTAGGTTTTATTTGCTGTTCTTTCTCCAGCTCCTTTAGGTGTAGGGTTAGATTGTGTATTTGAGACCTTTCTTGTTTCTTGAGAAAGGCTTGTATTGCTATATACTTTCCTCTCAGG
Organism: Zalophus californianus; assembly: GCF_009762305.2. Taxonomy (NCBI): domain Eukaryota; kingdom Metazoa; phylum Chordata; class Mammalia; order Carnivora; family Otariidae; genus Zalophus; species Zalophus californianus. The sequence goes on along the minus strand of NC_045599.1, from coordinate 73,347,951 downwards.
ACTGCCTTTGCTGTATCCCAAAGATGTTGAACAGTTGTGTTTTCATTTTCATTGGTTTCCATGAATTTTGTTAATTCTTCTTTAATTTCCTGGTTGACCCATTCATTCTTTAGTAGGATGCTCTTTAGCCTCCATGTATTTGAGTTCTTTCCGACTTTCCTCTTGTGATTGAGTTCTAGTTTCAAAGCATTGTGGTCTGAAAATATGCAGGGAATAATCCCAAACTTTTGGTACCGGTTGAGACCTGATTTGTGACCTAGGATGTGATCTATTCTGGAGAATGTTCCATGGGCACTAGAGAAGAATGTGTATTCCGTTGCTTTGGGATGGAATGTTCTGAATATGTCTGTGAAGTCCATTTGGTCCAGTGTATCATTTAAAGTTTTTATTTCCTTGTTGATCCTTTGCTTAGATGATCTATCCATTTCAGTCAGGGGGGTGTTAAAGTCCCCCACTATTATTGTATTGTTGTCAATGTGTTTCTTTGCTTTTGTTATTAATTGCCTTATATAATGGGCTGTTCCCATGTTAGGGGCATAGATATTTACAATTGTTAGATCTTCTTGTTGGATAGACCCTTTAAGTAGGATATAGTGTCCTTCCTCATCTCTTATTACAGTCTTTGGTTTAAAATCTAATTTGTCTGACATAAGGATTGCCACCCCAGCTTTCTTTTGGTGTCCATTAGCATGATAAATGGTTTTCCACCCCCTCACTTTCAATCTGGGGGTGTCTTTGGGTCTAAAATGAGTCTCTTGCAGACAGCATATTGATGGGTCTTGTTTTATAATCCAATCCGATAGCCGGTGTCTTTTGATTGGGGCATTTAGCCCATTTACATTCAGGGTAACTATTGAAAGGTATGAATTTAGTGCCATTGTATTGCCTGTAAGGTGACTGTTAGTGTATATTGTCTGTATTCCTTTCTGGTCTATGCTGCTTTTAGGCTCTCTCTTTGCTTAGAGGACCCCTTTCAATATTTCTTGGAGGGCTGGTTTCGTGTTTGCAAATTCCTTTAGTTCTTGTTTGTCCTGGAAGCTTTTGATCTCTCCTATTTTCAATGACAGCCTAGCTGGATATAGTATTCTTGGCTGCATATTTTTCTCGTTTAGTGCTCTGAAGATATCTTGCCAGTCCTTTCTGGCCTGCCAGGTCTCTGTGGATAGGTCTGTTGCCAATCTAATATTTCTACCATTGTAGGTTACATATCTCTTCTCCCGAGCTGCTTTCAGGATTTTTTCTTTGTCTCTGAGACTTGTAAGTTTTACTATTAGATGTCGGGGTGTTGACCTATTATTATTGATTTTGAGAGGGGTTCTCTGTGCCTCCTGGATTTTGATGCCTCTTTCCTTCCTCACATTAGGGAAGTTCTCTGCTATTATTTGCTGCAATATACCTTCTGCCCCTCTCTCTCTTTCTTCTTCCTCTGGGATCCCAATTATTCTAATGTTGTTTTGTCTTATCGTATCACTTATCTCTCGAATTCTGCCCTCATGATCCTGTAGTTGTTTATCTCTCTTTTTCTCAGCTTCTTTATTCTCCATCATTTGCTCTTCTGTAGCACTGATTCTCTCTTCTGCCTCATTTATCCTAGCAGTTAGTGCCTCCATTTTTTATTGCACTTCATCAATAGCCTTTTTGATTTCGACTTGGTTAGATTTTAGTTCTTTTACTTCTCCAGAAAGGGTTTCTCTGATAACTTCCACGCTTTTTTCAAGCCCAGCTAGTATCTTAAAAGTCATGATTCTGAACTCTAGGTCCGACATCGTACTAATGTCCGTATTGAGTAGGTCCCTGGCTGACGGTACTACCTCTTGTTCTTTTTGCTGAGGTGTTTTTTTTCGTCTTTTCATTTTGTCCAGAGGAGAATAGATGAATGAGAGAACAAAATGCTATCAGGTTAACAATGTCCCCAGCAAATATACTGTATACAAATCAGAAAAGCCCTGAAACCTGGGGAAAAGAAAGGGAAAGAAAGAAAAAAGAAAAAAAGAAAAAAAAGATAAAAACAAAAACAGAATACAAAAATAGCAGAATATGATCAAATATGATCAGGCTAGTGCATAGATCAGTGCCACACACTAGATTTTGGGCGTATTTTGGTCTGTTAGAAAAAAGTGCCTCCTAAAATTTTAAAGGAAGAAAGACATATATGTGCAAAATAAGGGTTGATACAATGAAGGAATGGAAGATGACTGTAAAGATGAAAATTATAAAACATTTTATAAAAGGAATTGATAAGTTGTTTGAAAAAAGAAAGAAGATAAAAAAAAGGGAGAGAATGTGATCAGGCAGGAGGCTAGAGCAAAGCCATACACTAGTGATTTAGGGTATATTTTGATCTGTTAGAGGAAACTGTATCTCAAAATTTTCAAGAGAGAACAACTTATATATATATGCCAAAAATAAGGGTAACTACTATGAAGGGATAAAATATGACTCTATAAATGAAAAATAAAAAATGTTTTTTTTAAAAAAGGGATTGATAAGATGTTGGTTGAAAAAGGGAAAAAGAAAAATTAAAAAAAAACAGTTAAAAAATTAACTTTGATGAACTAATGAATCATGGTAAAAAAAAAGCCACGAATTCTATGTGCAGTGTTCCCCTAGCGCTGGAGTTCTCCCGTTCTCTTTGATCAGTAAACTTGGTCTTGGCTTGCTGGCTGCTCGTGCCGATCTTCTGGGGGAGTGGCCTTTTGCCATGGTTTCCAAATGTCTTTGCCGGAGGCTGAATTGCCCCGCCCTTGGGTCTGGGCTAAGCAAGCTGCTCAGGTTTGCTCTCAGGAGCTTTTGTTCCCTGCAAGCTCTCGGTACAGCTTTGGAGGACCAGGGCGAAAATGGTGGCCTTCCTATCTCCACCCGGAGGAGCTGAGAACTCGGGGCCCCGCTCCTCAGTGTGCCCCCAGAGAAAAGCAGTCACTCCCGTCTCCCTGGTCTCCGGCCGCACTGCATGCTCACCCGGCCTGTGACAGAGCTTTTGTATTTCTGGCACCTGACCCTGTGTGGAGTCTCCAAACCCAGCAGATCCCTGCTTTGCGTTCCCACGCCGCTCCTCCCGGGGGAGAAAGGGGAGTCTCCCTGGCTCTGCCGCTTGTTGGGTCCCTGCTGGAGGAGCAGTGGCCCGACTGTGCCGCGGATCACAGTTTATGGCCACCCTGAGCTGAGAGCCCGTGCCTCAGCTCTGTCTCTGCAGCCGGCTTCCCCGCTCCGATACCTGGGAGCTCTGCCGCACTCAGGCACCCCCGGTCTTTCTGTGACCCCAAGGGTCCCGAGACCACACTGTCCCGGGAGGATTCCACTCCCCGTTTAGCCACTGGAGCGACGTCCCTCAGCGGAGCCGGCTTCTAAAAGGTCCGATTTTGTGCTCTGCGGCTCTATCACTTGCCAGAAGCGGCCCACGGAGGCCCCCTCTCCCCCGCTGTCTATCCTCCCGAATATCACCTCGGATTCATTTCTCCACACGTCCTACCTTCCAGTAAGTGGTCGCTTCTCTGTTCAGAGTTGTTGCTACTCTCCTCTTCGATCTCCTGTTGAGTTCGTAGGTGTTCAGAATGGTTTGATCCCTATTCAGCTGAATTCCTGACACCAGATTAAATCTAGGTCTCCTACACCTCCGCCATCCCTCTCCGCCCCTCCAGAAGGTGTTCTTATAAAACTGATTAAAAATTAATACAGGAAATTAGTTATTTGGTCTCAATTATTGGAAAAATCCATTTCATTGATTTTTTCATGTTCAGCTCCATTGTAATAGGCCCCTTTCCACAATAATAATGGTATCTTTAGTATGTATAATTTTAAGTAAAAAGTTTTGTCCAAATCAAAACACTCTCTGGGTAATCTCACCTTGTTATTTGACAAGTATAACACAAAGTTAAAATGTGTCAAATTGCTAACAGTTTTGATAGTGTGAGCTATGTCAGCAACATCTGAGATTAAGTAACTACAAACGAAGCTGAAAACACAATTTTGGCTTCATACGAAATAAAAGATCTCAAATTTCATCATGTTGTCTGTCCCACAAGCTCTGATAAAAACTTTGTGGGACTCTGTACTTCCTGTTTGTTCAAGCCTTTGTTTTTCAGCATGCCACTCAAAAGAACACACCTTCATGATCACATTTCCCCAATTTAGTTTATAATCAATGTGTAGCTCTAGTGTTCTCCTTGTTTTCTTTTAAGAAGACACCACCATCACTAGTTACTATAAAAACAGGTGCAAAATAGACAGTAAACATTTCCATTGGAATTTAACTCATCATTTGAACAAAGAGTTATTGGCCATAGGAGATTTATACCTCATATATATTTTTTTAATTAAAAAGGAGGTATATCTTTTTAGTCAGAGCCTTGGACAGTTGAACATGGTTTAGGACCTTTCTTATTGCAGACTGTCAGGTGTCTCCAATATAATCCTGCATCTTAGGACTAGGAATTGATAGTGTCTCCTCCTTAAAAATCGTATGTCCTCTCACATAAAGCCTGTGGATGGGGAGTTGTTTTGCTGAGATCTTAAAGAATACCAAGTCCCCTTGGGTTTCAGACACCTCCTGAGACATAAGTGACAGCAGATATCTGAAGTCAGGGGCCATCGCAGTAAATCTTATCACCCACCATATTGGTAGAATAAAAAGTCCTTTTAAATGCTCAGCTTGACCATAGAACTTTTGCTTTTGGGTTGAGCTTAGCTTAGCCTAGTCAGTGACTGTGATCTTTCGAGCAGGCTAGACAGAGGGGAAATTTAATCATAAAACTTCTATGTTCTGTGCCACATTTATTGGCAGTTACTATCATCTGGATGTCTGTTTTACTTATGCATCTATATAGTAAGGTCAGTGTGTTACTGAGGGTTTTTCTAGTGGCTATAAAAAAATAAACTCCAAAACTTCAGTGGCTTAACAAAATAGAATTTTATTTCTCTCTCACACAGCATCCATTATGTGTGTTTCTGAGCTTTCCTAGAATCCAGGTTCCTTCCATACTGGGACTGTGCTATTTCCTAGGAGTCTTGGAATCCTTTGGGTTCAGGCAGAAAGAATGAGAGAGGATGGAGAAGGGAAGATACAACCTCCTTTCATCCACCCTGGCTACTAAGTGACGCATGTCTCTTGCATCTACATTCCACTGGTGAGAACCAGTCATATGGTCTCATTTTGATGCAAGGGTTGCTGGGAAATGTCACTGCCAGGGCAACTGCTTTCCAGAAAAACACACAAAGAAAGAGTGGGTAAGTTTTGCTGGGTTTACAGGATCTGTATTATGGCAGAGAGCCCATAAGTTTTGTGAGAGGGTAAATTCTGTCTGCCCAAAGTTGATCACACCAGATTAAAGAAGATGCTGTGAAAAGTTCTGTTGTAATTTGTTCTGAAAAGCTGTGCTTCTTTGGGAAAAATATTTTATACCCATCAGTTGACTGGTTGTAAAAATTCCTTGAAAGTGATAACTAGGTGATGATGGTAATAAACACTAGTCTACCACAGAGAAATTACTGATTTACTTGTTATAGGCATAGTCTGTGAATGGTTCTGTTGGGTGATTTTGTGAATCCAGTAAACCTACCTACTTTTTTCTTTTTAAATTTTGCATATCCCTTCTAAAAGGAAATGGGAATTTATGCAAAAGTACTTTTGACTTGTTTTGCTTGTTTGCAAACATTTGAGCTGATCAAGTATTGATACAAGGAAATTGTCTTCTGCTAAATGTATTAACCAGCAGCAGAATGTAATGAGTAAGAATTGTTGGGTTCAGAGACACAGAGTAGATGTGTAAGAAATAGTTCCCTCATTAAGGTCAGTAGCTTTGTCTTCTCTCATTTTCTGCCTCCTTGTGACCATAGGCCAGTCCTTATCATCCTCAACTATAAAATAAGACTTAAATCTGGTGACCCAGCTCTGACTCTTTCTGTACCTAAAACATTTTTTCAATCTATAGTTTGAAGACTCTGGAATCTAAAGAGGACAGAAGTCTTATTCTAGAGTTCATTTTATAGGTAAAAGCCTCAAGAGTTAAGAGTAAAGAGAATATTGCTAGCATATCAAGTACTTTACTTGGTGAGCAAAAAAGTCCCCAACTTCTGAGAATTTATATTCAGAGAAAAAGATACTTAAAATCTAAGTGAATCTGCTTTGTAATTATCTCTGAGTTTGGAGGACTTTTTAGAATTTTATTGGGCGCCTCAGCATTGTATTGTTCTTACCTTTCCAGTGATATCCTGCTTTGCTTTTGCTTAGAGTTGCACTCCTATATTGGGAAATAACAGGTGCCCACTTAGGGCAAACCCAAGTGCTCAAGACTGAATTTGCTGAACATGAATATCCCTGAATTCTGGATGGTCCATGTCAGCCGCCCAGCCCCCTGAAGGAAAAATGACATTGCCCTCAGGCTGTGTGTTGATTAGTTCAGACCTTGGTAAACTTATAAATAATGCTGAATTTGCCCTTATCAAGTAACCCTCATGTACCAGGTTTTGATTAGTTTTACAATGAAAATAATTTTACTTCTATTTAATATTACTTTTTTGGTGTTAAGTATTATTTTAATTTTTTTAAAAAATGTAGTATCTGTTATGTAGTAGATACTGAATAATAGGTAGCTACCTATTTTTTCTACTTATTGATATTTTTCCTGGATTTTTATCCTTTCAAGGCTGTCTTGATTCTGGATTCCTTTCACCCCATGCTATGACCCCTTCACAGATATTTATTAGCCTCCACTATGTAAGGAGGACCTTACTACATGTATTGGTGATATTATGACACATAGGGAAGAGTATCAGATGATACAATAGGGAAAGACGTCTCAATATGGGTGATTTACCAGTTGTTGGCAAAGCCAGATTTCCTTTAAGACAGATGGAATTAATGTTATGAAATTAAATTGATTTGAGGGCCTTATTGGTCTAAAAATTTTATAAGCTGTCTAGGCATTTGAGATTTCATTGTACTATTCCTTCCCCTTGCTTTGCTCTTTTAAAATATATTACTGGCTTGTGTTTGAGCCATAACTCATTAAGCTTGTTATTAATCATTAATACCTCACTGTGAATTATTTTTGAGGTTGCTCTGTACTGGTTAATATGGTGTGTCAAAGCCTGGGACCTGGCAGGAGGGACCTGTCCTGACTTTTAGCAAAGTTTCTCCATTTCCATCTGGTCCTCCTCGTGGGGTCCAGATCTGGGGGAGTGGTTCTTACAGCTGTACCTGGAACAAAGAGTACTTGAAGGGAGTCTGAAAAAATCTCTTCCATGTAGGGCAGGTCCCGTAAGGCTTGGTCTTTTAAATAAATTGTTACCAGGAGACTGTGGAGAAAGGAAAGTAAAGAGGAATGCAGAGTACAGATTTCTTAACCTTTTTTTTTATTATTATTATGTTATGTTAATCACCATACATTACATCATTAGTTTTTGATGTAGTGTTCCATGATTCATTGCGTATAACACCCAGTGCTCCATGCAGAACGTGCCCTCTTTAATACCCATCACCAGGCTAACCCATCCCCCCACCCCCTCCCCTCTAGAACCCTCAGTTTGTTTTTCAGAGTCCATCGTCTCTCATGGTTCGTCTCCCCCTCTCATTCCCCCCCCTTCATTCTTCCCCTCCTGCTTTTTTTAACATATAATGTATTACTTGTTTCAGAGGTACAGGTCTGTGATTCAACAGTCTTACACAATTCACAGCGCTCAACATACCACATACCCTCCCCAATGTCTATCACCCAGCCACCCCATCCCTCCCACCCCCCACCACTCCAGCAACCCTCAGTTTGTTTCCTGAGATTAAGAATTCCTCATATCAGTGAGGTCATATGATACATGTCTTTCTCTGATTGACTTATTTCCTAGCCTTCTTAATGGCAGTGCATGCTCAGATGGGTTTGGCTGATTCCTTGACCTTGACTTCAGTGTGTCATTGGGAGGTGAACCCCAAAATTCCTATTTGGCACAACTCTGTCATACTGACTCTGAATGGGGAGACCAAATAGACTGAAAATTGACTGAAGTTTTCTTAGCCCTGTCCCACTTCAAGAAAATTGCTGTTTAAGCTCTGTGCGAGCTCATTCTTCCCTGTTGGCACTTGGACAAAAGGAGAGAAATACCTTTAGAATTTGGAGAACTTCCAGATTAATGGAGGTGAGAGATATATGGCACCTGAAGAATGGTTTAACACAACAGAGAGCTTAGGAAAGTGAGAAGCCAAAGCTTTACTTACTTCTCAGTTTTACTTAGGGTTTGCTCTACATGACAGCCTTGAGATTCCTACCAGATTTATTTCTATAAGAGTGAAATGCAAATTCTATTTTTCCTTTTCTTATGACCTACTGAAAACACTTGTAACAAAGTGTTACTTTTATTTACAACCGGTGAGTGAGGCTAAGAGGAGATCTTCGGAAAAGGTCACTTTTTTGACTCCTCTTAGGGTTCTCATCTAGTTTTATGAAAGGTGTTGCTGTATTCTCATGAGGAAATGTGACTCTTCACTTGTTAAAAGTAAATGCCCAGCAGCATTTCAATACCGTGTCCTCCAGAATACCTGTGCTGTCATACAATGCACCAAGTAACACTAAATCTGTTAGAGAAGGTAAATTTCTTTCCTCCTGTATTTTTGGGTTGAAAATGAGTATTAATTAATGGTATCAAAGTACATTATTTTAAATACAAAACTATTAAAATAAACTCCTAACTTATCGTGTAGCCATGTTTCATGCTCTTTCTGGGTTCATTTCTTTTATCCCCATCATTGTTAACACTCAATTAAATTTAGCATGAGTTTATTTTTCTACATTGTGATTTTTGGCACAGTAAGCTTTGAATAAAGTATTTACTATTATGTTCTAGAATACTGTTTTTAGATGATATTCTGATTCTCATAGAATAGCTTCTCAAGGATCATTTTTTTCTTTGATTATTAGTCTGTAAAAATATACTGCCAGTTTTATGGTTTGTTTGTTTTTTTAAAAAAGCTTACCAATTAGGTGTTATTCCCTTTCTTTGTCCTTCAAAATGACTGTTCTAGTCCAGTGAGGCTGTTCTGGTCAGGACAGAGATCCATGGATCTGTGGTTTCAAAACAGCAGGTGGCCTGCTAACCTGTGGAGAATCACCAGAAGTTAGGTTTACTACCCAGCACAGAACTCTCATGAGATTAGCAACTATGTTTCATTCATATTTACAGCCTAAGCAGGTAGCACAGTGCCTGGCCCTCAGTAGGTCCTCAATCAATGTTTGTTGAATCTAAGTAAATAGAAATACAGGCAAGTAAGTCAAGACTCTCAGGTTTTCAAGTGATAGAAAAGCCGGCTCAGGGGCACCTGGGTGGCTCAGTCGGTTAAGCACCTGCCTTCTGCTCAGGTCATGATCTCAGGTCCTGGGATGGAGCTACACATTGTGCTCCTTGCTCAGCGGGGAGCCTGCTTCTCCCTCTCCCTCTGCCCCTCCCCCCGTGTTGTTCTTTCTCTCTCTCTCAAATAAATAAATAAAATCTTAAAAAAAAAAAAGAAAGAAAAGAAAAGCCAGCACAAGCCAGCCTATACAAGGCAGAAACTTATTGGTTCAAATGTCTGTGATATCCAGGGATACACATGGCTTCAGACTTGGCAGGATCCAAGGGGATCCCTAGTATCATCAGAAACACTGTGCTTTTCCCTTTCTCTTTCTGCTCCAGACTCTACTGTCCTCCCTGTTGGCAGACTCCCTGCATTTGGAGGCAAAGGAGATTACCAGCAGCTTCAGACTTACGTTGCCCTGACAGCTCGCCTTCTCAGGAAGAGACGTGTTCCTGCAGATATCTTCTGCTTAAGTTGTGGGTTTGATCCTCTGAGTCTCAGTGGCGTGGCTTAGGTGGCTTCCCCATCCCTGAATCCACCACTTTGTGCAGGGGAAATAGTGTATTGTGGCCGGATCTGGGACAGGGACAGCGCACCAGTGGTCAGCTCCACCCAAATCATATGTTCTAAGAATGGGGAGTGGTGGTTCCCCACAAAGATGCCAGCAAATGAGCACCACCCCAGGAAAATGAGGAATGGTAGCATTTGGCAGCAGATCACAAATTCAAAACATACTAGAAGTCTGAAACAAGATTAACCTCCTTCCTTTGGGTTATATACTTCTGGTAGACTAGGTGTTTTAGGGGCTCAGTAGTAGATGTAAGCCTCCTAGAGTTTCTGGGTCTCTAAACCTACAACATGTAGTAGGAAAAATGTATTCACTCTCCTTGAAATGGTATATATGAAAAGCTTTATATTTGTCCTGGACATAATGCCCTTTTGTGACTGAATTATTTTTCTCTTAAAAATGAATCATGCTGGAATAGACACCACCTGGCACAAGTTTTGTTTAGCCTAATATGTGTTCCTACTCCTCCTAATGGTAGGTAGCTCTTCTAGGAGACAATTCCTGGGTCTTGGGACCCATGCTACCAGGGTCCATTGTGGTGGCAGAAGCTCCCTGCCTGTCCCATTCTTCCCAAGAGGACTCTCCTGGAGTGTTGAGTAGAGATGCCTTCCTTGCCTCCCAGCCCAAGTCTCCAGGGCACTTGGAAGAAGTTCCTAGTATTCTTTTCAAATGTCCTTTTTTGGGTTACTAATAGTCACATTCAAATTGATTCCCATGAATGGGTCCCATAGTTCCCCAAGACAACAGACAAATGAGGCCCTATAATGGACCCCAAGTTTCACGAGAAAATCCATTTCTGAGTTAACACCACACTAAAATCTCCTCACAAGGTACTGCTGTAGGTTCATGAGGTGAGGCCAAGTAGAGGCTGAAGCTTGCTAGTCATATCAAACCTCTTGTAACCCTAACAATGTACCTTGTATTATGTTTTTGTGAATGTCTAGAGAAATAATACTAATTAAGAACATTGGAAAGTAAGATTCTGCTCTGGCAGAATATAATAAAAATTTCAGTGAATATTTAAAAAATCATGTTTTCATTATAGTGAAAGTTGAGTAAATTGACTTATCAGTATGCTGCTCTTATTTCATTTTATGAATATTTTTATTTATTGGAGAATAATTGATCTTTAAAGAATTTCATATCAATTATTACTTGAATATAAATAAGCACTCACCAACTGTGATGGAATATGTAGTTATAACCAAATAATACTGTTTTATTTATATTCTCATCTAAAAATTAACTTTCTATATATTCATATCCAAATTAAAGTAGTAATACATTAGGAAAGTTTTCTTTTAGCAAATTAATTCACATGCTAGACAAGCACCTTCTATGTTCCACAGAACTTTTCCCATAAAATCGATACAGTGAGTCTTCATATTGGCACTTGGATTCATACATGGGTGCATCAAGACCAATCTGAGGATATGGTTGTCAAATGTGTAGTGCTGGGTATGCCTTCTATGAAATAAGGGATTCTTGCTGTTCCTTGATTATCATTATTATTATTATTATTATTATTATTTTGTTTCCTAGATTTCTTAGAAGGTTACTTGAGCTTCCACAGTATTTCATTTTAACATTCAGCATGATATTCTTCTTTTATTTCTTTGTGGAAGATCTAATTGAGTACTATCACTTTTATACTATTTCATCATGGGTCAAAACTGCTCACCAAAACAAAATAAAGCGCTGTAGTAGATCAAAGAGAACGTATGCCAGAAATACAGCTTTTATCTTTTACTTTCTTAATTCACTTGTAATGTTTTGTCTCTTTTTTTGTTATTGTTTTCATTTCTTTATATTTTTAATTATCAAAGATATTTGTATATGTCACAGATACATAAATCTATCACAGGTATAGGTGTATATACACATATATATCTATATATTACATATGTATATCTCAAGTCAAACAAAAATAATAATAGCTAACACATACTACTTCACATGTGTTAGGATATCAGCCTCCGTTTCAATGGTAGTGAGGCATATAATGTGGTGGTTCACAGCACAGGCTCTGGAGCTAGATTGGCTGGGTTTGCATCCCAGTTTTGTGACTCACTAGTTGGCCAGGAGCTGCTAAAGAGGCTCTCATTCACTGAGAGTATTCAAGTATGAGAATCACACAGAATATATACAGCATACTGGAATAGATTGTTCCAAGTCTATTTATTAGGAACCGTTTTTAGTACCACTTGGGGTAGCTTTCAGTGGGGCACATGAATATGTAGAAATAAATGTTTTCATGATAGATCACAGGAAAGGAGCTGAGAGGATTTCAGTCATCGAAAAGAATATTATTTTATATTAATCTCATCTGTAGTCCTCCCTATCTAAATGTGCAGTTGATGAGACTTTACAAAAGTAAGAAAGTATCAATAGATGTTGAAGGTGATGGTTTGACTTTCCCAACGTAGTCATAAATTTGATAACTGCTGAGAAAGTTTTCTTGTGTTATCAGAAAACCCATAGTATCTACTCTTAATGTATACCTGTGCTTGCCGTAGATTTTGGCAGAGCAACTAAATTTAAGGCAATCAACATAATAAAAGTGCACATTGTGGTATAGGTGAACACAGACTGAACAAATATAAATCTTGAAAACATAGATCTGTTGGTGAGAGTCCCACATATGAAGGGTCACTGTGTGCCACCATCTTTGGTGGCTGCTTAAGCCTGGGCACAGGTTGCTCTTGCTGAACTGATTATAGAGCCCATATAATAATAAAAGTTAATCACAATTTTTCGTGTTGGATTTTGCTTCTTGAAAGTTTTCACTATGGATTTCTATTTTACCAAACATTCAAATTTTATGGTATAAATCATAACATGGTTTTTAATGTGTAATCTAACATTGAACAAAATCTCCAAGTTATGAAATTGAGAGCCACGGGGTTCAGAGTAATCAGCTTGGATTTTTGCTGAATCGTGTGGTTGGTAATAATATGAGTTTTAGAGAGCTATTATAAGTTTGGTTCCCATTAACAAAAGGGAAGAGTTGCTAACTTTCCCTTCTGGGACTTGGGAATGAGGTAAATCTAAATATGCACTGTTTGTGATTTAATTCTGTTGGTTCTAGTTTATAATATTATAAATAATTGCATTATTTATTTGATGATTGGTGCCCAAGGTAGTCACATGGGTAATGGCAGGCAGCGGATATAGAAATGGAAATGGTACTCTGACATGATGGAGAGGGTTATAGGAAGGGGGTGGCCTGTAGAGAAACTGGAGATCCCAGGAATCAATAGAGACAGGTCACTTTTCATACTGAAATCTTACCTCCAAAAGCTTTGTCCTTACCTTACCCTCTGCATCTCCCACAATTAGTTGTCCTGACCCATTATACCACAGAACTTGATTCATTTTCCAGTTACAACCTAGTATATTGAATTGTAGGCTTTGCTTCCGAGGCTGTCTTACCTACTCGCCTGGAGACCCTCTGAGAGCCAGAACTGGATGTTATTATTTGGATTCGCCTATACTGGAGAAGTAGTGATCTTTAGAAGGCATCCTTGGGTAAAGCTGAATAAGGGAAATGGTGTCATCTTACTCCTGCTTAAATAATATTTTGATTGTTTTCTAAGAAGACTGCTGCTTACATCAATTCTAAATACGAGGCAGCATGGCTCCCCATTGCCTGCGGCATGAACTCCAAACTCTGCTGTACATGTGAGGTCCTCCATGACCCGGCTCCTGCTATTCACTCTGCCTCAGCTATCCAACTGATGTTCCTGGCACATCGTATTTTGGTCAGACTTGGCATTTGTCATCCCCCGTATGTGCCAGACAGTTTCACAACACGCTAAATTTATACTTGCTGTTCCTTCTGCCTGGAAAACCTTTCCTTCACTTTTATTTTATTAATTTGATTTATTACAGAAGCACAGAACAGAAAGATTCAGGTCAAGACTTTGCTTCTTTTCAAGGTTAACATATTTATAGTGTTCAGCGATCACTTTATTTTTCAAAGATTAATTTTCTACTTTGTGAAATATATGTAAATCCAAAGAAATATGTGCCTACGGTAACAAGACAACAAACGCAATAATAATAGGCCTGATTAGGTAGGCAGCTAGTACGTGCGGGCACTGGGCATGCGCTTTACGTAGCTTATCTTATTTATTGCTCAGAACACCTCCATGTGCCAAGCGCAGTTCAGGTCCTACTTTGCGGATGAGGAAACGAAGACTCCGAGCGGAAGTGAGAGCTGAGGCAGAGCCACACTAAGTTCATCATCTGCCCCTCCCCTTGCTGCAGTCCCATTTTCCCGGGCAGTTTACTTTGTAGCCGCCTACACTTTTCAGTCTGTTTGTACAGCACGTACGCACAATGCCACTACCTCGTCTGGTCACCTTGCCATTTTTTTAAACACTTAGCCAACGTCTCACCTCCTCAAGGAGCTCCCGCTAACCCTGCCCCTCCTCGGGGGTCTGGGCATCTCCCGTGTTTTCCTGAACAGACCGCTAGCATAGGTTGCTACAGCATCTTGTGTAAGTACCACCTAATCGTTAGTCTCTTCCACTTGCCTGATAACTCTTTGATGGCAGAGAACACGTCCGTTCTCTCTCTGTCCTCACACTTGGCACAACACTGGCACACTATGGGCATTACAGTAGATGGATTACTTTATTCAACAACACATATATCCAACTTTTGATGTGTGCCTTCTAAATGCCTGGTACTGCGCTAAACACTAGGGACGGTAGGGTAGAACGTGGCTTTTACTACATGATAAACAGCCCTAAACTTTGTGGCCTTTTACTTAGCTCATCATTCTGCAAGTTGGCATTTTGGCTGGGCTGAGCTGGGCTTTTCTTCTGGTGCTGGCTTGGCCCAGTCATGCGTCTGCAGTTAAGCCGTTACGTCCGCCGAGCCTGGCTGGGCCAGAATGGCCTCAGCTGCTTGTCTTTGGTCTAAGTGGTCCGGTCCGCCAGGCAGCTAGCCTGAGCTTAGTCATGTCAGCGAGTTTGTAAGAGCGTGCGCTTGGAACTAGCACGGCATGGCTTTTGATGCGTTTTATCATTCCAAGCAAGTCACAAGGCCAGCTTGCATTCAAGGGGCGGGCAGATAAATTCCACCTCGCCACAGGGGGAGCTGCAAAATGACATTGTTTCCTATGTGAACACAAGGAGGAGTAAAACATGGTAGCAACTGACCACTTGTGGTGAGAACAAAAGCTAGTCTCTGGCCCAAGAGAGCCTACAGTCTAATGGATGCAATGCAGTTATTTACTGTTTTTTGTAAGGTCACACAGAGCAGCTCTGTTTTCCATCAATCTCCTGAAATTAGAAACCACTGAGGCCATTTCTGTAGTCTTTCAAAAGGGTTCCTCAGACTCTGTCTTTAGTCTGCTCACGTATAATTCAGGTTTTCATTCTCTCCCTTGACACTTGTGGCCAGCAGAAGGCATTTCCCATGGGAAACCTGGAAACTGGGGGAAGAATGGCATCACCTCCTGACACAGCTTCCATCTGACTCTCTAGGTTCTTTCTCTCTGCCAAGTGGACTTCTGCCTCCACCATGCCCTGCCCTGGGCACACACACACTGCCTGCCACACACAGTCAGGACCAATCTGGTGAATGGACGGGGTCTTGGTGGGGATAGCGGTGAATCAATCATATCCCTGGTCCTGGCTCAGAATCTGCATTAGATTTGTTATACTGACGACAAAACATAAATACAAGAAAATTATTACTTTGGTTAAGGGAGGAGGCTCTGTATCTGTGATGTGCCTTGCTTTTCACTGGACTGAACCAAAAAGAAATAAGATGTTTTCTCTCTCTCTCTCTCTCTCTCTCTCTCTCTCTATATATATATATATATATATGCTGTTTTATATTTTGACAGGAAAAGCTATCTGTTTTGAAAAAAGACAGTTTTGTTTCACAATATAGAATCTTTTTTCAAAATATGAATTTATCAAGTGTAGACTTTTTGTTTTAATTTTAATTAAAAAAAAATTCTAGTTCAGGCACCTGGGTGGCACATTTGTTTAAGTGACTGACTCTTGATTTTTGGCTCAGGACATGATCTCAGGGTCCTGGGATGGAGCCCCATGTTCGGGGCTGGGAAGGGGGGGAAAAAAAAATCCCAGCTCAGCAGGGAGTCTGCTCTCCTTCTCCCTCTGCCCCTCCCCTCCACTCGCGCCTGCTCTCTCTCTCAAATAAATAAATCTTTAAAAATTTCTAATTCTATCATTCCTTCTGTGTTTTTTGGCACTTATCCTGTTTGGTATTCTCTGAGCTTCCTGGATCTGTGTTTTAGTGTCTGACATTAACTTGGGGGAAAGTCTGTCATTATATTGCTCCAAATATTTTTTCTCTTCTCATTTTGGTATTCCATTTACACGACACACAGGTTATATTTTTTTGTAGTTGCTCCACAGTTATTGGATATTGTTCTTTTTTTTTTCTTTTTTTTTCTTTAGTCTTTCTCTCTTTGCTTTTCAGATTTGGAGGTTTTTATTGACAGACTCAAGCTCAGAAATTCTTTCCTCAGCTGTGTCCAGTCTCCTAATGAGCCCATCATAGGCAGTCTTCATTTGTTTTACAGGTTTTTGATCTTTGACAATTCTTTTTATTGTTTTAGAATTTCTACCTCATTGCATACATTGCCCACCTGTTCTTGCATGCTGTTTACCTTTTCCATTAGATCCCTTAGCATAGGAATTGTAATTTTAAATTCCCAGTCTGATAATTCCCACAACTCTGCCAGATTGAGTCTGGTTCTGATCCTCTGTCCAGACTCATGTATTGGGTGAAAGGAACATCAGTAAATGAGACTTCAGTGATGTGGTAGTGAGCTGTGAAGGACTGGGAAGCATTCTACAGTGCCATGATTCTGTTTCAATCTCCTTTTTTTTTAAAGATTTTATTATTTATTTATTTATTTGAGATAGAGGGGGCATGAGCAGGGGTGAGGGACAGAGGGAGAGGGAGAAGCAGGCTCCCCGCTGAGCAGAGAGCCCAATGCGGGGCTTGATTCCAGGACCCTGAGATCATGACCTGAGTCGAAGACAGATGCTTAACTGACGGAGCCACCCAGGTGCCCCGCAGTTTCAATCTTCTAATGAGTCTGTGCCCCTAGACTGTGAACTTCTCAAGTGCTCTTCAGTTCTCCCCTAGCCCCTGAGATGGACAAGATGGCTAGAGTGGTCTGGAGCTGGGTATTTCCCTTTCTCCAGGTCGCCTAGGCTCTGATTAACTAGTTGTCCCCGTGGGCAGGCCTCATTGAGAAGAACAGAGTGCTCTGACCTATTTCAAAATGGTTCCTTTTCCCCTCCCCCTGCTGGAAGCATGTGGGGATTTTTCTTTAATATTCACTGTAAAAAATACTGGAGGTAAAACTCACAAAACCGTGGGGCCCCCCTATGACTAGACATCCTTGAAATTTTTTAATTCTAAAACTAGTTCACACTGAGCCTCTATTAATTCATCATTTCCAGTTTAGGTGTTCCTATCCTGACAGACATTCCCACAGAGGTTTCTGCTCATGGGGTTTGCTCCAATAGGTTGTGATTTTCTTTATTTGTCTGTCTCTCTAGTTTTTGAGTCAGTGTTTGGCCCTGTGACCTCACTTCTCTGCCAGATAAGGAGAGGTGTTGATTTTTCAGTTTGTTCAGCTTTTTACTTGGAAGGACATGACTTCCAAGCTCCTTACATGCCAAACCAGAAACCAGAAGTCCCCCTTCTGTGTTAATTAGCTGAAATTCTTTGGCAAAGGAGAGCTTTCTCTTAGCTCCTTTCTCTTTCTTAAACACCACTATGGACTCATCTTTTGGGGGGAATTCTTTCCAGCCTGTTCAAGCTGGATCTTTTATTCTTATGGCATGATCTTTCACCACTGAGGCATTGTTGTTTTCTGGCATAAAATGTCCCAAATTATCTTGTCCTTTCCCTGCTTCGTACCTGGAGTCAGTCATTTATTTAGGAATCCCTGGTTTCTTTTAGTGGAAATATTTGGAATAAATGTTTGCCCTATGTGGCAATTTGGTCTATTTAATAAACCATTGGTTTGTTTCTACATGTGTTGACTTTTAGTTCTTGCTCTTTTTCATTTCTTGGTCGGTTTTGTTTTGCTTTCACCCCTAATGAATTGATTTGATGTTTTAAATTTATTTATTTATTTTTAAAATATTTTATTTATTTATTTGAGAGGGAGAGAGAGAGCATGCGTGCATGTGTGAGAGAGCACGAGCAGTGGGGAGGGGCAGAGGGAGAGGGAGAAGCAGATTCCCCGCTGCGCAGGGAGCCCTGACTGCCAGGGTTGATCCCAGAATCCTGGCGTCATGACCTGAACCGAAGGGATGCATCATCTACGGAGCCACCCAGGCGCCCCGGTGTTTTAAATTTATTTGATGATTTTATTTCTGGAATATGTAGCGATAAAATGACAACATCACTTGTGCTAGGTGCCATGACCTGTTGAGTAAGTTGGTGAAACTCCCGTGAGACAGAGCACTCACAAGTGGAAGTGCTAGGAATGCTGCAGTTATTTAATGAAAGCAGACAATCACGTCCCTAAGCCCTAAGCCCATGAAAACCCATTTGATAAATGATTGACTTAGTTTCAAATAGGTTGAAAAGGTAAGTACAAAAAGTAAGTATTGGGATAGCATTATAGTCACAAAAAATCAGGAAGGAAAATAGTAATAAATCTGTGTAAAAATAAAATACTTCTTGTATAAGAAAACACCAAAAACAAAATGGAAAGGTAAATGACAAATCAAAATTGCATGCAGACCGAGGGTTATTATTCGTAATATAAAAAGAAGTATGTTTTCTATTTTTATCTTTTTTAAAAAACTTGATTTAAATTCCAGTTAGTTAACATACAGTGCAATGTTGATTTCAGGGGTAGAATTCAGTGATGTATCACTTACATATATCACCCAGTGCTCATCCTATGTAGTGCCCTCCTTATTGCCCATCCCCCACCCACTTCCCTCCATCACCCCTCAGTTTGTTCTCTATCTTTAAGAGTCTCTCTCTTAAAAAAAAAAAAAGATTTTATTTATTTTATTTGAGAGAGACCAAAGGGAGGGGCAGAGGGAGAGGGAGAGTGAGTATCTCAAGCAGACTCCACAATGAGCATGGAGCCCATCACAGGACTGGATCTCATGACCCTGAGACCATGACCTGAGCAGAAACCAAGATTCAGATGCTTAACCAACTGAGCCACCCAGGTGCCCCCTTTTAAGAGTCTCTTATGGTTTATTTCCCTCTCTCTTTTCTCTTTTTTCCCCTCCCTCCCATATGTTCCTCTGTTTTGTTTCTTAAATTCCACATATGAGTGAAATCATAGGTCTTTCTCTGACTGACTTATTTTGTTTGCATAATACAGTTTAAGTCCAACCACATCGTTGCAAGTGGCAAGATTTCATTGATAGCTGAGTAATATTCCATTGTGTATGTATACCACATTTAAGAGAAGTAGGTTTTTTAATTTAATGGGGAAAAACAGAGATACACACATTTAAAAAAAGGCACAGGAGCCAAGTCAGCCATAAGAAGAAGTAAAAGTGGCCAATGGGTATAAATATTGTTCAGTGTCAGGATTGTTCAGTGGGTTACGTTTTTGGTTAGGAACAAACTTACTTTTATTTATAATAAATAACATTACACTATTTAAAAAAAAAAGTAAACCTAACATTGACCTCAAAAATAGGACCCTAAATAAACGATGAAATCAGAAATTACTTAGTTGGATAAAGAAAAATATGTTGGAAATCTCAAATACCAATTACTATAATTTAAAGCTAATTGTGTTTCTGAGCTTTTTAGTAGCTAATCAAAAATGGGAACAGTTTTGACAATGTATTCTTACTATGTGATAAAAACACTTTTATATATATGAAATTTCAGTACTCAGTAAATAGAACCAATTTACGAATTGCTTAGACCAGAAGCCTAGGAATCATCTTTGATCCCCTTTTTTTAAATCCCTTTCTTTTCTTTATACTCTATTCTATTAGTGATTTATATCCCCTTTACCCAAAACACATCCTGAATCTTATTACACCTTCATCCAAGCCGCCTGGATTCTGCTACAACCTCCTGACAGGTATACCCATGTTTACCCTTTTGTCTCCTTGATATAACCTGCACACAGCAGTAGGAGAGTTCTTTCTAAAAGAGATCATGTGACTCCCATGATGGAAATCACACCAAAAGGAAGTCCACATTCCTTTCCGTTGCTTCCAAGACCCTACGTGATGAGGCCCCCACCCAGCTCTCCAACATTCTCTCCCTCAGCTCTGCCCCTCTTTCACTCTACTCTAGCCTTCTGTCTCTCCCACACCAGAAGATCATTTCTATCCCAGGGACTTTGGTTGTGCTAGTCCATGTTCCCAAAACAATCTTGCCCTGGATCTTGCCACATTTGCTTCCTGATCATCAGTTGGTTGTCCACACAAGTGTTAGTTTGTCAAAGTGACCAACCCTTTCCTGCTAGCTTAAGCTCTTCCCTCTTCCTACCTGTGTCATTTACTCACTATCACATTAGCCTAATTTATTTTCCTCATATTATATTTTAGTGTTTAATATTATTTATTTGTGTATAGAGTTATTTTCTGTCTTTTCTCATTTAGAAGGATGGAAATTCTACTGTGTCTTTGTTCCAAGAGAAGGGCCTGGCACAAAGTAGGTGCTCAAAAAATACTTGTTAAGGACATATGTTAAATTCAGTTGTTTGTAAGAGTTGGTATTATAGATAGTTTTTTAAATCTATATTTTTTAGAATTTTCCTAATACGTAAAAATGAACATTGATTATCACTATAATCAGAGAGAAAGCTTTAAAATAATGATTCGCCATCATAGTAGAAGACCCTAAGTCCTACCACATATGTGTGTTTGAACAATTATAATGCATAATGCATTTGAACACCATGAAAAAGCAAAACCATAATGGAATTACACACCAGGGGCTCCTATTAGAGGTATTTAGAACAATATTGTACATAATATATATTTTAGAATGATACTAATATTCATTGATGGGTTGGGGAGTTATTTTGAAGATTCAACTGATTCTTTCTCTGCCCCATTCAGTATTCATGAAAAGACTTTACAATTAAAATCTTGCCCTTTATAAGAAAAGAAATTTCATGACTTTTATGGTATTTAGTTTTTGTTCCTGAAGTTTTGCTTCCATTTATCTCCTCTAACTCTGTAAGACACTAAAAGCTTTTGTGCTTCAGCATACTGCAAGAATTAAAGCTTCTTCCATTTATGGAAACTCCTTTAAGCAGAACCATTTTCTCAAGCAATTTTGAGACAATTCTTTGCGTTTCCCTTTTTTGCTTTTTTTTTCCTTGCTTCACATGTGTTCTCTATCTTCCTTTTCTTACTACTCTTAAGGCTCTCAGCAAAGCAGAAGCTGAGTGGCCTATAATCACTGCTCTTGGAAGTTTCCAACAGAAGCTATATTCGTTGTAAGAGGTTTATTCCTTTTGTAAATGTATAAATGTATCAAACTGAACATGCACTTAAGAATTTCATTTATGTGAAGGGGAGTAAGTCGGAGGGGGAGACAAACCATGAGAGACTATGGACTCTGAAAAACAAACTGAGGGTTCTAGAGGGGAGGAGGGTGGGGGGATGGGTTAGCCTGGTGATGGGTATTCAAGAGGGCATGTTCTGCGTGGAGCACTGGTTGTTATGCACGAGCAATGAATCATGGAACACTACATCAAGAACTAATGATGTAATGTATGGTGATTAACATAACAATAAAAAATTTTAAAAAGAGAATTTCATTTATGCCTGCCAGAGGATGAAAAGTTCTTTGGTGTTTTGCCTACCAATTCTTATGCGGTCATTAATAGCCTCTTAAAGAAGCTGCTGAAATACTTTGAACTGTTGCTGTTGCTGTTGTTGTGGTTGTTCCCTATTGAACATTTCTCTTAGAAAATCACAGTTCTCCACAATGGAAATACTGGATAGTTCTTGTGTGGCCCAGATGGACCACTGAGTGTTCTACATTTGTTTTGCCGAAGATGTGGCCCTTTTGAAGGAGGCTTTGCCCACAAAATCAGTGTGTGATAAATACCACTTTTCCTCACTATCTTTAAAGCAGCTTAGTTCTAACTCTCTGTCCCCATTCAAAAGTGTCTGAGGTCCCACTTTCACAGATGTGACCTGCCAACTTTCCTCTTGGAAACCCACGGAAGTCTCTTCACTGTTTCCTGTGCCTCCTTTTATTTCAAATGCACTGTCACCTCCCCAAGTCATATATCAATTAATTTCTTTAATAAATGTAAATGAAGAGAAAGTTGTTGACTTCAGGCTGCTTCTGCATTTACTTTTGTCCAAATCCAGCATAATTTACAAAGAGCAGGGACTACTACTCAATTTCTAATCAGTTGTCTTGACACAAGTAGAAGAGACAGGCTAAAAGAGGGTAGCCTGGAACTAGAGATCCTGCAGTCAACTTAAAAAAAATGAGAAATCGGGACACCTTCTTTTCCCAAGGGTAACACTATAAAGTTGACTGTGGTTTGAACCTAATTATTTTCACAATTCCCTGGGATCTCACTATTCTACAAATAAACCAATTCCTATTCACTTTTGACCTTGCTGCTCTGTCCCCTGCTCTGTGATCTTTTCCCCTAACTTTGCTCTTTCAAGGCTTGGAAGATGGTCATTAAAACAAACAAAATACAAAAAAAAAAAAAAAAATCCTCTGTATGCCAATCACCTTAAACTCCTCGGAGGAAATGGGTTTTATAAAAATTTAACATGAACAATAAAAAAGTTTGCCTTGGGAAGAAGTAATCACTAAGAAGCAAAAAGAAAAAGAAAAAAGTACAAATACCAAGAATTTGTTACAGAGGGAATTCGGGAGTAGTTGTGTACTAACAGAAGGAATAAAGGAATATTCAGAAGAAAATATATAGTATTTTATGTTAACAGAAAATTTGGAAATTCTCAGAAATGGTAATATAAATATTATACTTGGGATACTAAGAGCAGCTTATAGTTTTGTACTTTTATGTGATAAAGCAGAACTGTTTTTGGACTTACCAAATCAGATTATTAAGGTTTAGGCAAAACAGTCCATCTTGTGCTTATAAAGAAATATGTGTCAATTTTTCACATCATATTTTCTTTGTTATAAGATGTTTTCATCAAGGATGTCTCTCGATTTATAAGTACATAATATTTTAACATGTGAAAGTGAATTCTTTAAATTTTTTCCCCTTACGCTCATTAAAGGAAAATCAGCAGTATTGTTAATTTGGTAATTCAGTTTCACAAAATTTACATGTTACGAGTCAAGACTCCAGTTTAACTTACAGGAACAAAACATTTTCATAATTGATATATTCAGTAAATGTTTTGTGTGTGTGTGTGTTTTAAGTATTTTTATTTATTTATTTTTGCGAGATAGAATGAGAATTATTTGGGGGGGGAAGGGGCAAAGAGAGAAGCAGGCTCCCCGATGAGCAGGGAGAGCCCCATGCAGGACTTGATCCCAGGACTCTGGGATCATGACCTGAGCCGAAGGCAGACACTTAACCAACTGAGCCACCCAGGCACCCTATTCAGTAAATGTTTAATGCTTCTATAAAGTTAAGCAATCATTCATGACCTCAGAGTAATTATAGTTTAGTGGCAGAGATCCTAATGGCAAAAGAAAGAGAGAAAGAAAGAAAGAAAGGAAGGAAGGAAGGAAGGAAGGAAGGAAGGAAGGAAGGAAGGAAGGAAGAAAGAAAGAAAGAAAAAGAAAGAAAGAAAGGAAGGAAGGAAGGAAGGAAGAAAGAAAGAAAGGTGGGGGGATTCTGGGACATAACTTGATCAGCTTTATCTTCTAGAACGTTCATGGGGAATGAGGAGAAATAGAAGGCAGCATGCAAGGAAAGCAGTAAGAAGGTACTTCAGTTATATATCGCTGCATAACAGACTGACCCAAGGTTGGTGGCTTAAGACAGCATCAGTCATTTATATTGTTTATCAATATGCAATTTGGGCAGGGCTTGGCAAGATCAAATTGTTTCTACTCCCTGCAACATCATTCAGTTGGGGCCTAGAAGTTCCACTTTTCAAGATGGTTTATTCAAAGTTGGTGTTGCCCATGGGCAAGGAGCTCAACTGGGGTATAGACCTAGTTTTTCTCCATGTGAGCCTCTCCATGGGCTGCTTGGGCTTTCTTATGGTATGGTGGCTGGATTCTAAGAGCAAGCCCTCCAGGACCCAGACGGATTGTGAGACAGGTTTTATGGCCTATCTTCAGAAGTCACATAACATCATTTCTGCTATAGTCATAATTCTGTTCAAGGAGAAGGAACCTCCCATCATCTCTTGATGAAAGGAATATCAGTCGCATTGCAAGAATAGCAAGTGGAATAGGAAAGATTTTTTTCCCCGAGTTTTATTGAGGTATAATTGACAAATAGAAATTATATATATTCATGGTGTACAATATGGTACTTTGATACAGGTATACATTGTGAAATGATTACCACAACCAACCTAATTAACGTATCTGTCACCTCACCATTACCACTTTTTTGTGTGTGGTGAGAACATTTAGGATATCCTGTCTTAGCAGATTCCAGGTATACAACATAGTATTAACTGTAGTCACCATGCTATACATTAGATCCCCAGAACTTATTCACCCTGCATAACTGAGACTGTATCCCTTAACCACCATCTCCCCCACTCCCCACAAAACCCAACTTTCATTGACAAGACACACATAGGTAAACTGCTGTCGACTCACCCATTTAAAATGGGCAGGGGGAGCAGGAGGCATAGAGCAATCACTGGCCCACTGCAATTAAGAAATCCATCCAGGCTCATGCTGCCAGTTTCTTCATTAGGGTGTAATCCTGCTCCTGGGAATTGTCCTTTCTGGCTCTTGCTTTCACTCTGTAGGCTCTTGGCTCTGCCTTCTGAGTCAATCTTTATACTCCACTAAGGACAAAAAAAGCTTTATTTGCAACCAAATAGCCTCCTTTCTCGGCCTGTGTACTGTCTATAGTGCTGGGGGTTCAAAGTCCACTTTTCACTTTGTTCTGTCTCCAGTTTTTTAATCCAAGTTGGTGGTTCCTACTCCAGAACAATTCTCTTAAAAACTTTGTGGGTTTCCTATGAGTCCACAAACACAAGTATACTTTTTCTCTACTTTAGAATCCCTATGAGATCCCTCAAGATAACATTTTTATGATTCATAGAAGCCCAGTTGTTTAATGGAGAGGATTTGTAAAGCATGCTCTTAAGATGCTTAGAGGGCCTTTGTGTATCTAAAAAGTTCTAGGAGCCACTGCCTTAGATTCTTCTGAACTCCTAACAAAGGATTTTATAATTCAGCTCTGGATTATTATTTGCCCTAAAGCCATTTCTCAAGTTGAGAATTGTTTACTCAATTGTTTACTTACTTAAGGAGGCACTAAAGAAAGGAAGTCTGTGGTGGGGAAGGAGCAAAGGAACAGGAAGCATGGGGTAGGGTGGCAGTGATAAATATAATTTCAAAGAAGCCCAGTTTGAGGGTGGGCTGTGTTGAGAATTTTATAAGATGTAAGACTAGGGAGGCATATTGCTAGGGGAGTTAACTATGTTTGCTTATCGGATTATATAAATTGTATTAAGCAAAGAAGGTTGGATTGTTTGGGAGAATGGATAGCTGAAAGAAAGAAAAGATTATAGGTATTTTTCCTTTTTGTTCAGTGCCATTTTATGAACTGGTTAAGTAGCATGTTCTGTCCTCCTCCAAGATGATGGTCCCTGGAAAGAGTTTATGAACTAAATCAAACAGCAGAGACTTGTAGGGGAAAAAACCAGATCCAGGACTTAAAGAGACTGCTAAATTCAGGATGGAGCTAACTTTTTAGACCCTGGCTCAGAAGGCCTAAATTGGATTGTTTAATTGGTATAGGCACCAATGAAGGCCTTTTCTCATTATTTAAATAGAAAAAGTTCCCCTCACATTTACAGTATGAGTCAGAGGGTGTTATTTTTACCAAATCAATTCCTAAGTATTATTCTTAATAAAAGTCTATAATTTATGGATCTGAAAGTTCCATTTTAAGTTGAATGGAAAGCTTAGTTTAAAGTAGGAGGTATCTAGAAATTACAAGTGTTGGCGAGGATGTGAAGAAAAGGGAGCCCTCACACATTGTTGGTGGGAAAGTAAATTGGTGCAACTACTATAAAAAATAGTATGGAAGTTCCTCAAAAAATTAAAAATGAAAATATCATATGATCTAGTAATTTGACTTCTGGGTATTTACCTGAAGAAAACAGAAACACTAATTCAAAAAGATTTATATACTCCTATGTTTATTGCAGCATTATTTACAATAGCCAAGATATGGAAGCAACCTAAGTGTCCATTGATAGATGAATGAATAAAGGAGATATGGTGTGTGTGTGTGTGTGTGTGTGTGTGTGTGTGTGTATTTATATATAACGAAGTATTACTCAACCATAAAAAGACTGAAATCTTGCCATTTGTGACAATATAGACTAAGAGGGTATTATGCTAAGTGAAGTAAGTCAGACAGAGACAACTACTATATAATTTTACTTACATGTAGAATCTAAAAGCAAACACACAATAATAACAAAAAAATGTAGAAACAGACTCATAAATATAGAGAATAAACTGGTGGTTACCAGAGGGGGGTAGGGGATGGACAAAATAGACAAAAGGGATTAAGAGGTACAGATTTCTAGTTATAAAATAAATAAGTCATGAAGATGAAAAGTGCAGAGTGGAGAATATAGTCAATAATATTGTAGTAACATTGTATAGTGGCAGTAACATTATCATGGTGAGTACTGAGTGATATATAGAATTATCAAGTCACTGTGTGTGTTGCACACCTGAAATCAATATTGAAACCAATATATTATATGTCAACTATACTTTAAATTAAAAATAAATAAAATTGTTAATATGATAAAAAATAAACAGACAAATAAACATATATGTAAACACGTGTGTATCTTACCATGAAAAGAGAAGTTATGTTCAGAGAGAAGAATGTTGTAGAATAATATGGAAAGCATATTCCTTTTTGTGGTGTAAAAAGTATGTGCCTATATCATATATATGATCATATATTCTTGGAAAATGAAGAAATCACAAAATTAAGAGCAGTCAGCTTTGGATAATGGGAAAGCAGGGATGGGAACTTTTAAACTGTGCTTCTGCTGTTCATGACCCATTGCACAGTTTCCATTTTTTTCACATTGCAAACAATTCTGCAGTAAATATTCTAGTATATTCATCGTTGTAACAGAGAGAGGATGTGACTTAATAGCGTGGCCAGATCTAGGAGCTGCATTAGCATCAGGAATCTGCCTTTCACATCTTCGACTTTGTTTTTCTCTTGATTGGCTTCATTTTTAGACAACTTACCTCAGGTGGCAGCACATATGTCAACTAGCAGTTCTAGGCTTACATTCTATAAACTTCCCAACCTCTTTCACGTTATCAGCAAAAGTAGAGTGTTGATTGTCATGGGCCAGCTAGGGTGGTGTGCCCATCCTTGACCCAATCACTGCAGTTCTGTAGATTGTATACACTGGTTGGTCAGGCCTGGGTCACATGTCCACTTCTCTGGCCAGGTCAGCATGAGGGGACAGATGGGTGACTTGCCAAATAAAAATCAGGATGATGATACCAGAAGGAGGAGACTTATGTGCCAGTCAGGCAAATATATCAGTGTCTCCTACAAATGTCTTATAGAGAATATTTTATGTTTCTGTGAGTAGGAGATGAATAGACATCCTAATGGTATCCCGGTTTATCTTATAAGGACCAAAGTATTCTTATAAGTATCTTTCCAAATCTCAGCTAGTATAATGAAACAAGCATGTTGCTTATACTACTGTATATGAAAATAAAGCACGTTATAGGTTGAAGATCATTAACATTATGAAAAAGATGTAATTTTTCCAACTCAGGAAGTGTTATTCAATATATTTGCTAAAAGTTCAGTGATATCTTTTCTATGATAAATACCTTGTCTTTTTTTAAGGTCTTATTTATTTATTTGTTTATTTATTTATTTATTTATTTATCAGAATGAGAGAGAGAGAGAAAGAGAGCACAAGCAAGGGGAGCAATAGGCAGAGGTAGAAGTAGGCTCCTCACTGAGCAAGGGACCTGAGCCTAAAGCAGGCTCTTAACCGACTGAGCCGCCCAGGCGTCCCAATAAATACCTTGTCTTAGAACACTTTTTAAATATTGTATTGTTTGCCAAACTGTAGCCTAAATTCTATATTTAATTAATTTATTAAACAATGTTTATTATTATTATTTTAAAGATTTTATTTATCTGACAGAGAGAGACACAGCGAGAGCAGGAACACAAGCAGGGGGAGCGGGAGAGGGAGAAGCAGGCTTCCTGCTGAGCGGGGAGCCCGATGTGGGGCTCGATCCCAGGACCCTGGGATCATGACCGGAGCAGAAGGCAGACGCTTAATGACTGAGCCACCCAGGCACCCCAATCAATGTTTATTAAATTCTACTATGTACTCATCACCATGCCAGAGATTGACTACAAGGTCTCTGCCCTCAGGTTTCTTACAATATTGTTAGGGACCACAGACTATAAAAATGTAAATGAATGCATAAATGAGAAAATTCCAGGCTATGGTCCACTATGAGGGAAATAAAAAACATCATGAAATGGAAAGTAATTAGGGAAGGTTATCTCAGCTAAGGTGGTCAGGGAAGACCTCTCTGAAGAGAGAATGTTTGAACCGCAAGTTGAGGATGAAGGGTGAACCCCAAACTCTAGACCTGTGCTGCCAGCTACTGTAGCCACTAGCCACATATGGCTATTGAGCACTCGATGGTCCTTAGTTTGAATTGAAATGTGCTATAAATGTAAAAGGCACATTGGATCTCTAAGATGAGTTCAAAAATTGTAAAATAATTAATAATTTTTATGTTGATTATGTGATGAGATTGTAATATTGTAGATACATTGGGGTAAGCAATATTAAAATTAATTTTACGTATTTCTCTTTACTTTTTTAACATGACCACTAAGAGTTTAAAATGACATATGTGGCTTATCTTATGTGTCTGTTGCACAGTCCTACTCTATGTGGTTTCAATTTGCTATAAATGACATGGGCTTTTTCATCTTTTTGTCCCTGATCATGCCGATGGCAACTGAATTTATGTAGTAGATTTTTCTTCGAGGATCTAAATCTATAATATTCATTGACTGAGGTGTATAAATATAATAATTCAATGTGTGATCAAGCCTAACACAGCTCAGAGTTAAGAGGTAGTGGGTGGTAGAGAAAGCACAGAAAATTGCCACATTTACTAAAGGAGTTGTGTCATTAGTCATGTTCCTTTAGAAGTGTTCACAAAACAGATAAAGGAGGGCTCTGGGTTGGAGAGGTAGGCAGAGCAAGCTTCACAAGGTAATGACAGCGTGGGACAGGATTTCTGTGGGAATCAGCAACAGCGAACCACAAAGACCTATTTCCATTCTCTGCTTCATGAAGGAGATTCTGTTGTGTTGTATAGAACTGCCATTTCTTGCATATTAAAATAGAGCTTTGTTCTACACGTTGTTTTTGAACTGATGGGAATGATAGTGACTTTTGTGCGCCTCTTTGTTGTCTCTGTCAGGGCAATACTAGAGAGTTCACACACATTTAATAGCCTTACATTAATTCCCTGCAGAGAGCAAGAAGAAGAGTTTTCCTTGTGCCAGGTTATTTTCATTCCCGTTTGTGGCTTGTGCCACAGGGAAGAGGTTAATTACTTTAAAAATGCACGTTTGATTTACAAGCCGAAATGTTTACGTTTTGTGGTTTGCAAACAGTTTCAGACCCCAAATGTGATACTTGTTATGTAATCTGACAGTTTTGTGAGGAGAAACTCTACCCTTACTGGTTTGAGAGGGAGTTGAGTCATATCCTGTGAATGTGAAGCCACGGTATTTAAGCATCACGGGTTCCTCTTTCGTTCCAAGGGGCTGCAGTTCAGAGCAGTGAGTGCTCTGTGGAGAGGCTGTTACTGGCTCTTGGGGGTGAGCAGCCTCTCACGTGAGGATTTGGGAAAGAGAGCCAAGTCTGAATATGCAGTTGTCTCACTGGAATGAAAGATGTTTTGTTTATTTCTAATCCATGATGCTAGACACCTGCAAGCTCAAAAGTGCCTGCAATTTGCCATTTGTTTACAATAAGGTGAGTTCCATATTTTGGTTTATTCATTGCATCGGGACAGCCTGGAATGAACGTGGCAGTTCTCGTATCTGATTATGCTTCAGAAAATGCCTTCTCACAAGTATTGAAGGTGGCATTTGAGATTCTAACACAGGTCATTTTAAACTTACGGTACAATCCATTTGCGAGATACTTAATTTAATAGATTGATAGTTCCTTTGTAATAGTTTGTTTTTTATAAAAAAAAGCAATACCTGAAAAGCGGAAACATTCTAGTAGTTTTATATCATTTTAGTTTTTCTTTTTTTTTTTTTTTTAAGGATTAAGTAGTACCAGTCTCTCTCTCTCTTTTTTTTTCCCTTTTTGCTATTTTCTGATGTTGGTTAAAGGTGAAACATGCATAAAATTCATATGATTATGCTTCGATCTTACTCTAAATAACCATAGCTTGACAACTGTATTTCTCCACTGAAATAAAAAGTGGTATTAATAAGTATCAGGAAGTTTGAAGTTGAAAAGTAACGAAAGCCTTTTGCCCTTTCATATTTGGCTTTCTATATAAGTGAAAGGCCACCATATTCATAAACTTCTGATTGATGTGTTAGCTTTAAAATGTGTATGAGTTTATCACAAGCCCACCTCCTTAGTTGCTCTTGGAGACACTCATATATAAATTAAATTATAGGGATAGAAAAATCTGTGGATAGAAAAGTGAATGAGAGGTCTGTTTTCAAATTCTTTAAGCTTGCTGCTGAGAGGCTGGGGTGAATGACAGGAATGCTGTCTTGGTTTTTTATTGATTAAAGAAATGACATCAAATCAGAACTAATGCTGGTATCTGGTGTCACATAACTTTGGACGTTCCTATTTAAGACCTGTGAATTCTTTTGAGGTAGAAAAGGTTAATTTGATTTTGAGCTGTGAATAGCTATGAATTTGTAAGATATTAATGAATCGAGGGGTTTTTGTATGTTTAATGACAGTTGGCATTAGACTACTTTCTTCTTGATTGACCCACTGTCATGCTTATAGATTGTTTCATTTCTGTTCAAAATTATACTCATTACAAAACTGCTTAATTCTAACTACAATGTAGAAATTACTTTTTGTTAGGTATATATTGAATAATTTGTTTCCGCAAAGGTTAGAAGGTCAATGAGCTAATAGAATCCATGTAGTTTTCCTCTTCTTTGAAGGGGAAATTAAAATTAGTCCAAATTCCAGGGGCGCGTGGGTGGCTCAGTTGGTTAAGTGTCTACCTTCAGCTCAG
The DNA here is from genome assembly GCF_009762305.2 of Zalophus californianus. Taxonomy (NCBI): domain Eukaryota; kingdom Metazoa; phylum Chordata; class Mammalia; order Carnivora; family Otariidae; genus Zalophus; species Zalophus californianus. The sequence continues at coordinate 73,316,638 of NC_045599.1, read as the reverse complement.
GTCATGATCCCGGGGTTCCGGGATTGATTCCTGAATCCTTGGGCTCCCTGCTCAGTGGGGAGCCTGCTACTCCCTCTCCCTCTGTTCATCCCCTACCCCTGCTCATGCTCTCTCTCCCAAATAAATAAATAAAATCTTAAATAAATAAATAAAGTTAGTCCAACTTCCACACATCTTTGAAGGCAGTGTTCCAAATTGAGAAAATAAAGAATTTAGGGAAAATGACTTAGCACTGTGAGAGTCTTTCGGAACTTGCATAGTGAAAAGGCACATATCCCAAAAGATTAAAATCCAAACTATTATAAATAGAATATTCTGATACCAAATCTGTATCAAACTCTACTTTTTTTTTTTTTTGGTCTGGGCAGAAAGGGAACTATTCTGGTTAGTTAGGAATTCTGCTTGAGAATTTTTCCTTATACTGTACGTGAATTACTAAATGTCAACAGAAAGAATAGAATGCATCTACTTCAAGACAGAAACGTGTTATGATGCTTTCCATAGTCTCAGATTCTTAACTATGGATTATAATGGCCACACAAACTGTTGTTATGAATTAAAACTCAGACTGACAAAATGTTGTGAAATCAAGTCTTTACAGTCTGCTCTGTTTCGAATATGGACTTTTGTCATTTACGACATTGTACCGCCAACTGGTAATTACCTGGTTAGATAATTGAGACACCTTGTTTCCCCTCCTTCCTTGCTGGGGTCCCCATTCTTTGGCTATATTCTTTACACTTCAAGAAGGGGTGTGGGAAATGCATGGAGAGAGAGAAGGAAAGAGAGCAAACACACATAGTGTACTATTTCTATTTCTCACCTCTCTCAAAATGGTTTTGATGAGGAAAGAGGTCAGGTAGATAACTAAAACGAGTCTTTCAATAGCCTGTGGATCTTAGTTACTCAAGAAATCCCTTGACCTCTGAAATGAAGAGTAACTGGGAGCTTGCTTGAGAAATCTTTTTGGCCTTACAGGATTGCTTGCAAACATGAAATAATTTCACATCTGTTGCCATATTTTAGTAACTGTAAAGTGTGAGGCATATTTTTGAGAATTTGTTTCTTTGTCTTCCTATATAGTAAAGGGGCTGACAAGACCTCAGAGATACTCAGAATTCCACTCTGGATTCAGAATTTTTTTTTTTCAGTAATAAAAGGCTCCATTTTCTCCTCTTTGTAAACTAGTTTACTGGTTAGTTTCCAATTTATATAAAAGTATTTTGCAAGGATGAGCTCCAGAAATAAAACCCCCAAATCCAATTTTACCTCGGTCCTAGCGCTCCTTTAAAATTTCAAATACCTCAAGGAAAATCGTCCTCACTCAAAAGATATTTATCAAGTGGCAACTAAATTTAATTTTCAACCTAAAGCAATATTATGTCCCTCAACTGAGGACTGCATCAGCAGAAGCACAAAGCATGACATTTTTCCTTTGTTTTTAAAGAATTTTCTTTTAAGTAAGTCTTTGACAGTTTCAAAAATTTTTTTATACAGTATTCATTCTGACTCCTGAAAACTAAATCTTTCTGGAAGATGCTTTAGATCCTATTGTCTCTAGTGAATCCTGCTGGATATCAAAAGTAACACACTTGCTGGTAAAAAGCAGTGCTAACTCTTCCACCTACCTCTGAAAATCAGTTTTGAGGATCAAATGAGACTGTTTTTGTGAGAGTCCTTGTAAACTCCACAGAGCTTACAAATAACACTATCACAAAGTAAAATATACAAAATTATGTATTTGGAACAGAACTTGATGTCATCTCACAAATTCTCATTTCACAAAGAAGGGAATTAAGAGCCACTGGAGTTAAAACGGTGCTTTGCTTCACTCAAGCTAGTATCTGAGTCAAGACTAAAGCCTGGGTCTTTCTGTCTGCTCAGTTAGCTAGAAATTGATCAGAAGACTAGCTGTTTCTTGAGTTGCACTATTAGGGGTTTTTTAAAAAATAATATTTTTTGAATATTGATGAACATCTTTATTGGAAGCTATAACCCTGGAGAATATTTTGCAGAAGACCTATGGCCTTGTGTATAGGTTTTGTGGGCTGAGGATTCTCTGTTGGATCTTGTTTAATGGAGCATGAAGTTTTGGAATGATTATAAAACTATAACATCTGACCCTTGCAATCTCTTAGTTTCTGCCAAAATGTCCAAGTCTGTGTACTCATAAAAAGTACACATACATAATGGATAGGGGTAGATTTTGTAGCTTTTAAAATTGTAGGTAGTATGGTAGATGGTTTTGATATGTTCATTGAAGGTGGTTAGCAAAAAGAGATTTCTCCGGATGCTTACCCTTAAAAAGAGATTAGGAAAATTTAAACAACCAATAAGACTTGCAACCATTTCTGTTAGAATTGATCTGGCTGTGTTACATTTATGAAACTCTTGTCTTTCTCAGGGACATGAGATGGGAGAAAGATGACTTTTCAAATTAGAAAAGTTAATGACATATATCTTACTATAGCCAGGAACACAGTGAGTTTATAAAGAAAATTTTTCTTTAAAACCTCTTAGTATTAAGATTGAAAGACCTATTAGTTAAAAAATTTGTTGTGTTGGTGGTATTAATAAAAGTTATTTTTTACCCCAAAGAACCAACACATGATCATTTCTTTTAGTAAAAGTATAACTTATATGAAAGGTGCCTGCTATCTGCATATCTTATTCTCCAACTTACAGCTTCAGTAAATAAGTGAAATTTATCATCATGCTATCTTATGAACAAATCCTAGCCCTACTTGGAATAAAGTTCACTGCTTACTTTGATTCCTAGAACTATATAAATCTGCTATATAGCCATTAGGAAATAAAGGAAAAGAGATGAGCTAAAGAGGTAAGCATCTTTAAAAACTTTAAAAAAAATGCAAGGTGATGGTGTGTGGTTTAAGGGACAGAGTCCTCGGCACTAGGAGTGTAGTGGCAGGAATCAATGCTTCTTTGTGATATTGACCCCTCCCATGGTTTTGGAGGTAATAGTCTTCTTTTGGTTTTGTTTTTCTGTCTGCAAAGCTCAGGAAACACAAGAAAGCCAGACAATCATTCCACATACCCTATAGGTGCTTGGTAAATATTGATTAATGATCCTATGAACATCAAGGTGAGTGAAACACTTTGAACTCATTTGAAGAGTCTATCGATGTGCCATTGGTTTAAGTGCCAAGGTTTATAAAACATCCCCTTAGGAGGAGCCCAAGGAAGAAAGCTTTGGAGTTGGTTTGTTGGGTTTTAATTCCATATTAATTTAGAAAAGATGCTCAAATTAATCACTTGATCTTCCTTTGCTTGCATCATTTCACTAGTAGAATGGGATTAGTAATATTTATTCATGGCAATTTATAGCATCCCCAAAAGTAACAAATCAAGTTCTACATTCCTCACTCCGCAAGTCATTTTGTCCAAGATGAAGATAACAGTAACGGCTAACATTTAATTCAGGCTATATAATACCTTTTTATGAACTATCTAAATTAATTTCTTAAAACCACCTATCAAAGCTGGAGAAACTGAAGTATTTAAAGTTAAGTGATTCATCCCTGACATCATACAAATGGTTGTAGAAGGACCAGAATTGAACCAAGGCTGTCAGGCTTCAGAGCCACATTACTTGACTACATTTTATGCTACTTCCAGTTAGAATCCCTTGATCCCAGTAATAGGAATTGACTGTTATAAAGTGCCACAGAGAGGAAAAGAAATCTTTTTAGTGTTAATGCACTTAATCATTTTGATGACTCCAGCATTCTCATACTTAGTGAAACCCAGACCTTTTGAACCAGAAATATATTAAATTTACTCAGGAATTCATGTAAGATGAGGCTAGTAATAATGCAAAATGTGTCTGGAATGAGTAGACATAATGGAGAGTTCTCCTAGGTGATCCTAGTCTTGGGAATTGTGAAAAGATTTCCTTTTTTTTGAGGTGTGGGGGGAGACAGCTTTCAATATACACATAATCAACTTATACAGTCCCAGAAAAGATTGTGGAAATTTTTGTGTTTTGAGGGAAGATTCATGTCATGTCTCCTTTTCTCTGTACACTCTGTAATCATTTCCTTAGGTAAGGTATTATTTGGGGAAGGAGCACATTGAATGAATAGTAGAAGGAGTTTAGGTCTATTGTGCAGCTAGGTACATTTTGATCTGCTTTCTCCAGAGACTCCTCAAGTTATGCTTGAAATTCTTGGGTGGTCTTCAAACCTTCATGTTTCTTTAGGTTTTGTAAATAAGGACTTTCTTCACAATGTTGTGTACCCTTAGTGCTGGCATGATGACTAGTACATAGTAGACTGTTAGTAAGGCTTTCTGGCAAGTTAGTTGGATGGATGGATGGATGGATGGATGGATGGATGGATGGATGGATGGTAGAGATGAACTGGGACTTCTCCAGATCTGCTCTGAGTCATGACTCATGTAGCTGAGACTGGATTGGGGCCAGACTACCACCGTGCATGTGGACACAAGGGAATGAGTTTATCCCAATTAATCTCATACTTTATCATCTGGTAATTTTCAACATGGAACTGGTATAGCCATAATTCATTTCTTGCCACAAGCTTTTCTCATTGTTTCATATTAGAGTTTCTTTAATTACACATAGGAAGCATCATTGCTTCACTCCCTTCATTCGAAAGCTAAACGTATGCAGATATATACATATACAGAGAGAAATTAGATAAAATCAAAAGATCAAAATAATTTTAATTCCTAAATTAATGGGTATTGTCAAAGTTTACTATTTTAGGATTTATTGTGAAAAATAAAATGCAGAAGAAACAATTGAGGCAGAGTATTGAAGAAAAGAAAGGTATTTAAAAAATCATTTTAAAATGCTTATTTTCCTATTTCTTTCAATCTTAGAAGAGAAGCTTTGTTTTTTTTTTTTCCCACAAAATTTCATTAAAGAGCTCAAACTAAGAAGTCTGGGAACCAAAATTTATTTGGTATCACCAGTCACTTGTGAGGGATGGTTTCCAAAATGAGGATAGTGACTAAGGAGTCGGGTTAGGAAATACCGTAGATTTCGAAAGAGGGTATTAAGGTGGTTATTGTTTCAAGTTTTCCAAGGGGGGGAAACACAGAGAAAACTTTCCTGTAAAAACATTTGATCAAATGCAGAATATATACAAGTTTTAGACAATGGAAACGACTCTTTTGGGAAAATTACACATTTGGCCTTGGCCCAAAGCAATCATTAAAAATGAAACACACACACACACACACCCCAGTCCGCACACAAAAAAAGTCATTGGCTGGATTTTCTTTTTCCTGGTCCTAAACACAGCAGCATATGTTCACTATTTGAGGAAATTCTATTCCTTGGTGTACAGGTTCCTTGTGTTATTTGAAATGCTTTTGATTCCTATGACTCACAGTTACTGGTGGTGATTTTCCTACCTTAGAAATAGCGTGTTCCAAGTCAACAGTCAATGGAAAGCATTACCCTGACCACAGCTGACCTGAATTCTACCCCGTACAGTCTGGGCTTCAGTTTTAACATCCCTCAAATGAGGGATCCTCTAGCCTTCTCTCATTTCCCAAAGACTAGGAAATATTTTTGGAGAGGATCCTTTTCTTTCTTTTTCATTTTCAAGTCAGTGGTTGCTTTTTATTTTTGAATCAATTCTGAAACAATTACTTCCAAGTTTATCTAGCCAAAGTGGCTGAAAAACTTCTGCTAAATTCATGCCTAGAGTTTGAGAAATGTTCATGCTATAAATAGATATATGGATGGAGAGAGAAATGAATTAATGCCTCATGGCGACTGTGTAGTCCATATGTGTAAATTGCTACAAAAAATCATGAATACACCAGACATAAGATTTGTAGCTTTATTACCTCTTTTAAATATTCGATAAATTACACAATATATTAATGTTCAAAAAGTTTTTGAAAAGTACATTGCAATTCCAAAAGTATGCAGATTACTACCAGGAAGCCACTGATGTCGACAGGAATATGACTTCTTATAGTTATTTTTAGGAGAAGGAATTAAGGTGATCATTGTTCCAAGCTTTCCCAGGGAGAAAAGAACAGAAAATTTTCCTGTACAAGTACTTGATCACACACAACTTTTAGGGTCAAAATATGCAAATTTTAGACAGTGGAAACAAATCTATTGGAAAAGCAGTTCTTTTCTTCGGCTCCTACATGGCAGGTGCTTTACAACAAAGGGCAGAGTCCCCATTTGGATGTTTTTTATATATCAGACACTAATATATATATTTTTTCCAGAAATCGACTAAGGTCTGAAAACTATATTTGGTGCTTAGAAATACTTTTCTCATCATATCTTGAACTCGTTTTCACTACATCTATTATTTTTGTATGTTTTCATAAAAGATTACTATTATATTTTCTATTCTAATTATATCTTTTAGGCAACACATAAGGAGAAAGTTAATTAAAAACTGAACACCAGTTTTATTTAAAAAGTATAGGTGAGTTAAAGTGGTTCAAAGTATTATACCACCTGTAAAATTTCCACAATTCCTCCCTTTATCCAAGCAACACTATATTCATATTCACAAAATTTTGTCATTGAAAGGTGCCTTAGAGATCAACTAGCTCAACTCTCTCTTTTTGCAAATGAAAAATATTCTGGCACAGGCAAGTTAAATGACCTTTTCAAGGTTATATACATCCAGCTCCCGACAGAGCCAAGCAGGGCACGGGGTTCCTAACACACAACTCAGCGATCTTTTTACTTCATGAGTCAATGAGAGCATCATGATCTGAATTTAGTATTCAAATAGCACATTGGATTTGTGCCTCTTATTAAAATGTTAGTTGTGCACAGCATAAATCAATTTAAATTTGGCCTAATTTCCTTTTGACCACTAAGCAGTTTTTTGGGGGCCATATTTTTTTTTTTTTTGGAAGGGCGTATTTTAACCACAGAAGCTACACAGAAGCTTTTCCTGACGCCTGAGAGTTTATCTCTACTCACTTGGCATTGCAGATGCACTTGTAATTATGGGGATAGGTCCACATTTACCCACCTGTGCGCATCTAGGTTGTACTTTTCCACACCCTCCAGTGTTCCAGATCTTCAAAATGAATGCCTGCATCAAACTGACAGAAAACTTCATAAATGCAAATTATTGTGTTAGTAAACAGCATACATATTTACTTGAATCATTTTACCAAATAAGTGGCGACAATTACTAAACAATGCTCTCTCCTAATTGCTACACTTTTGTCATTAAAGTGAGTAAGGCATTGGAAGTTCCAGCCTCATTGCCTCTCTCTTGGTGGTTGCTGGGGAGCTCCGAGGCCACACCCAGGCAGCAGCGCTCAGGTGGGAGGTCCCTTTAGAAAATAGCCCAGATGCAAGCCGTGCCAGGTAATATGGTTTGACCTTCTTTTTGGATAAGAATTAGAACGGTCGTGTCTCATTTGGCTTCTCATTTGCAACTGCAAGTGAGGAATGAGGAAGGCAGATTTTTTTCCCCAGAGTATTCTTTGGAATGCTAGCTCTATGAAAATGACATTCTGTAATCAAATAACTTTGGGAAATGCGATATATTTTGTCCTCTTTTTGCATATTCACACTGGAGGCAAAAGACAAGCACTTTAAAAGCTTTAAAAGGGGGATTTGTTTAATATGCTCTAACCTGGTATTTCTCAAACAAGCCCATTTAAAAAATATTACCTACTCCTATCGTGGAACACTCTGGAGAAACATGCCCCTCAGTGACCGAATGTCCTAAAAAGAGGGTCAATTGGGACATATGAATTTGCTGTTCCCTTGGGGTCTCTGTCTCTACAAATCCATACTGTGAGCTCACTACCGAGTATAGCAAGTGTTTAAACAACAGTACTGCGTAGTTATAGTCTCTGCGTCTGTGTATACATACATACACATATTACTGTGTTTGTCTAAAGCAAACTGCTTACTTCATGAGTTATTTAAGGAATTTTTAAGAGTAATTTTGACTTTGAGATTTTTACCTTATTGAATGATGTCAGAACCATCTAAAATACTGTATTTCTGAACTGGTATGTTCAAGAAACAATGGAAGCTCAAGGCAGGGAGTGATGAAACTCTGAAGCAGGAAGTGGGGATGATTTCACAGGAATGCTCCTTAAGCTGGATCTAGAAAGATGGGTTGTCATTTTCCCAGCACAGAGGCATGGCTAAGCATACCAGTTTAGGAACCTGGTTTAAAAGAACAAAAAACAGCATGTTTGGAGTCTAAGGTGGATAGAGGGGAATGGCTGATGAGGCAGGTCGAAGCAAGTCGGTTCATAAAGGTCTTTCAATGCCATGTTACAGAGCTTGGCCTTCACCTGAGAGGGCAGTGATCTTTCAATTGGATGGTGCATCAGATTCACCAGGAACCTCTTCCAAACTATGTGTACCTGGGCCCTATGCCCAAGCGATTCTGATTGATGAAGTTGTGGGTAGAGCTTAAGAATGTAAATCTGGTGAAAAGCACCCAAGTGATTGCAATGTTCACTCCAAGCGAAGCAAATTTGAGGCACCAAAAAAGTGTTTCAAGGAGGGAAATATTGTAATTGGAATTTTGAAGGTTTTCGGGAGGAAGGTTTGAGAGGAGTGATTTCAAAGTCAGGGAAGCCCATTTGGAGGCTCTCACATCAGTCTGGGCAAAAAACAACTAGGGAAACAAAGGCAGTAATATGGGAGTGGAATGGAGAGGATGGGTGTCCCAGATTGGGTGTAGATCTGCTCTGTCTGGTGTTAGGTGGCTGACCATAAGGGTGAGTGAGAAGAAGTGTCCAGGTTTCTGGCTTGCTGATGCGACAGTCATGGCAGGAGACGCTAAAGGGTTGCACATGAGCTCCTGTTCATTCTTCACTCTTCTTCTTCTACCTCCAACTTTGCTACCTTGTGTCATGTCTAGCGTGCTCCCAACTCATTGCACTGACAGCTCCTTCCGTAACTTTGCAGGCATCAGACATTCTATGCCACTGAGCACCTCCCTGTTGAGAAAACACCAGAGAGACCCTGATCTACTGGTAGAGCTGTCCTAGGACCAAGAGGGTACCTGGGAAAACCTTCTGAGTATGAGAATAACCATTTGGGGAGATAGAGGTGGATGAAGGATGTTTGTCGGAGAACTCACAGAATACCCTGCCCTGTGAATCTAGGGCTGCTGTCAGCCACTTTCCCACTCTATACTCAGGGAGGTTGAGGAGGCAGGGCAGTCGGGAGGTGTGAGAGAATAATAATCACAAAATGTAGCCATGAATGGATGCCCTCAGTCCTGAGTCAAAGGCTCCCAACCAAGCCTAAGCAGCAGAGGGAAGTCGAGCCAGGAGTCTTGATGAAGAGAAAATGGATGAAGTGAAGAAGCTAAGATTCTGCTGAGCAACCAAAAATACCAAAAATAACTTTGGCAAGAGCCACAATGCAGGCTTGGCCCTTCTCTGCCAAGGCTAGGAGAGAATTAAGAGGCCCCCTTGGGTGGGGCTTGGGGAACTCCTTAAAAAGGATGATGGCCCAACTGTACAGCATGGTTGGGCATGATCAGAGAAGGCCTTGTGAACTGTGGCATGACCATGGGACAGTGGGACAAGCTATAATACTGAGGGGAGAAAGGGCATGGAGAACAGGACTTGAGAAAGAGTCTCTCAGTACGTTCCATGAAAACAGCTGGAGCTAGAAGACCTGGGTTCAAATCCAGACCCCACCACATACAACATGACCTTGAGAACATTATTTGGCATCTCTGGTTTTCCTGCTCCTAAAAAGAGAATAAAAATACCTTCTTTGGATCTAGTTAATATATAGGTCAGGTGTGGACTGTAACGTGGACCCCCTCGTGCTGCCAATATTCCCACCTCATCAGGTCCCAGGCCCTTTCAAGTTCTTATAATACAAGCATATTCTCATCTAGTGGTCTGTGGAGCAATCAGTTCGGATGAGACAGTCTGGAGCAGAAATTGAAAAAGCCTCTGCTATGCAGGGTAAATTTAACAGTAGAGTGATTGATGGGACTCTTGTTCACAAGCTCTTGTTTATATTTCCTCAGCCTTGGGTAATTTGTTGTGTACAGGATTTATCCAACTAGGATTAGGCAGATGGGATTTAATGTACTACAGAGCTGATCAAATGCTTCTTGATACTGGTTTTACCTGAACACAAGAGCAACTTGATAAACTCCATTCTCTCTGTGGGAATGGGAATGGAGTCCATTGGTACCTCTAGAACCAAATGTTTGGTATCAATATGCCAACCCACACCGACTGTCCCCCCCCAACCTGCACACACAGAGGAGAACCTTAATGAATAGTTTCACATTTGTGTCGCTGAGAAGTCCCATAGTAAAGAAGCCTGTGTATTAGTTAAACACATTTATTCTAAAGAAAGCCTTATTTTTCTCATTGGACCTATTGAAACCTCTCTTAACAGTTTTCCTAACAGAAGTAGAGTGAGTACAGTAGATGGACTTCCACAAGTGCATATTTCTGTCTATTCTTTTTTCTTGGAAGTCCAACAGAGAAGTAAAATAATAAAATTCATCTCTCATATGATTCACAGATTTTAGTAAAAACCTAGTCAATGTTAAATTTTGAATTTTATTTAAAACAGTCTCAGGATGCCTGGGTGGCTCAGTGGGTTAAATGTTTGCCTTCAGCTCAGGTCATGATCTCAGGGTCCTGAGATGGAGTCCCGCATCAGGCTCCTTGCTCAGTGGGGAGCCTGCTTCTCCCTCTGCCTGCCGCTCCCCCTGCTTGAGCGTGTGCTCTCTCTCTCTCTCTCTGACAAGTAAATAAATAAAATCTTAAAAAAAAATCTCATTTACGTGATGATGAACGTCATTCTGACTTTCAGATACATTAGTCTATGCAGTGGGCACAAGTTCACAGAGGGAAACTTTGAACCCACAAGGGCCTCTGGAGCTCACATGCAAGTCACTAGGTGCCTCTGTGCATTCCTTTCCAGGTAGTCAAAGGTGCAAAAATCTTTTCTGAGAGCCTGTGTGCCAGAAACTGTGGGGACACATTTAGCAGAGAAAATGGAACAATGTATGCTAACAAGGAGCTTTAATCACTCTCATGAATAGCAAATTATAAGCTGTGCTGAGTGACATGAGACGAGGAAGAAGGTATTCGAGAGTCTGATAGGGAAAGTTAGTTTAGATAATGGGTTCAAGGAGGTCTACTCTGACAAAGTGACTTTTAAGCTGAGAATAGTGAGATGTAGAGTTAATTTTGGTGTCCCCGTTGTGTGAAAGTTTGTGAGGATTAGGGAAAACACATGTCAAGTACCTGGCATAGTATTTGGCGCCAAAGTTATGCAGAAGCTTTAGGTCAATCCTGTTTCCTGACCTCTGACTCTGCAGCCAGAGTGCCTTAGCACCCAGCTGCGGTACTGCCCATGCTGCCTTCAGCCCTGGATTTGGCCAATCCTTGGTAAGACCTGGGTTTGCTGTGGACCCAGGTTGGCCCACAGCCTTTCTGGCCTTTACTTCCACCGAGCATGCTCTGTGTCTGAATTCCACACAGATCTGCTTTGTTCAGCATTTCTCTGCAGAGTCGAGCACCCTTCCCTCCCATACTCTGTGTTCCAGTCCATTCAGCTTTTCTCTGATTCCCTGCCTTCTCTCCTTGGAAGTACGGCCTTCTCCTGGAACCCCAACCCTATGGAACTTCCCTGAACCAAGACATTACCATCTTCCCAACGAGAGAGGTCAGCCTCTTCCCCTCCATCCCCTCAAACCACCTTACCCGGATCACAGCCCTTCAATACAGTCCGTCGTTCAGATCAGAATGAGCTTTATTTGCCCCTTAGACTTTGTGGTTCCTCCTTGTGCATCATTCCTGCCAGGGGCGGGGGGCATCGTCTATTGCTGCATGAATTCACAGGCTGCATGAAGCCACCACCAACTGCCCTTGAGGACCCTGCCTTGAACATAGCCAGAGTCTTGTGCAATTGGTAAGGACCCAGAGTGTTGCTTCCTGGGCCATGGCAACCCGGGGCAACTCCCACCACAGAGGAACCAACCAGTCGCAGGGCTTAGGGCTTAGATTGGATCATCCCATACTGGGCTTCCCTGGGGACAATGAAACCATCACCTGCAGTGGGCTGGAAACAGCTCTGTTTGAGTTAGTTGTCAGAGGATCCCAGTGTAATTATGAAACAACCAGAGTTACTGTGGATGCTGGGGGGTTTGGAGCTCCCTGTAGGTATTCCCCAATCTGTACTTAGAATTGGAGTACGCCCCAGCCCCTCCCCAGCAGAGGGGAAGGGAACTAGAGGAGAGGGAGCAGGCTTTGTGGTCAGCAGGGCAGCAGGGAGCTGGGGGGGGGGGGGGCGCCTCCATCAGATTGCTCCAGCACCATCCCCCTCTCAGGGAAGAAGCAGAGCTGGGATTCAGGGTGTCATGTTGTGAGAGCAGAGCTGGCTCATGATTACAGCTGAGTAGAACTTTCACGGCTCTGGTGTTGGAGATGTGTACAAAGAGAGCTTAGGTGCCAATCAGACAGTGCCTTGACAGGTGTGAAAATGACAAACGCCACCACGAAGCACGGGAAGACAGTTCTCTCCTCTCTCTCTGGTTTATAAGGTTCTGTCATGGAAGACCACAGAAAGCCAGTGAAACCTGTGATCTGCAACGTTAGTGCATAATGAGGACTTTAAAATGATTTTTATGTCTGTGATCGCTGTTCCCGTTCACTGACCTACCAGTAATATAGCAGAGTTCTTGCTGTTGCATGAATACCTCCCATCACATCACCCCTTTCTTTCTGAGCCATCCCAGTGGGCGATGACATAGGACACATTTGAGAGAAAATAGGTGACTATACAAAAGACAAGTGCATTTCTTTGGCTGTCAAAATTAGCTATGAAAATTAAGATTGAGAACATCTGTTTTAATTATGTATGTAGCACAGACTGTTCTGTTGTTTCACAGTTTCTCTCGGGGCGGGGGGGAGAAAAAAAAAAGAAAGGTTACCTGCTAGTCTCCCATGATCTCCTAAGTCTAATTTGCTTTTAACTATAAAATGCTACTATTGATATTAAATCATGTTCCAACATGTAAATATTATGTAAAATTTTTATAATTCTTGTTGCAGAGCCTGCATTGGGTAAGATTGGAGAGGACAGACCAAAAACAGTCAACATAAATTTCTGCATAGGAATGACTGCCAAAGTACGTTAGCGCAGTGTGTAATTAGGCATAGAAGCTTTATTTTTTGACCCAGTTGTGAAAACCATAGTAATGCAAACTGACACCCAGAAAGCTGCTGGGAACAGCAAAGGAAATGGAAGTGCACTAAGTAAAAAACAGATTCCAGCTGATCGGCCAGTTGAAGGTTTGAAATGTTTACCACTCACCAAGTGTCCCCAGAGTGCTGGACGCTATAGGAGATTAACCCATAAATCCACAAGGTCTAGTGGAACCGCCACCTGCCACTGGGGCTGTTGACATGTTAGACTGGACCCCCTGGTTTTTTGTTTTGTTTTCTTTGATTTTTCACTTCCTTTTAAAAAATCATCGTAGCCTAATTCCTGCATTTACTGTTCCTGAGAATGAAATGTTTTCCTTCTTCTATCCACATGGTCTCTCTCTCTTTCTCTTTGCCGTACATTAAATCCATGTTCTTTCATTGGATTTTTTCTTAGGGGGAACCTACCCAAGACCTTCTCTGTGTCTTTGAGAAACTTACAATCAAGCATCGCTCAGTTCATTTTCTGCTCTTGTTGACCATATAATTCATTTTAATTTGAGTTGAATAGAATAGTAATAAATTTAATAGAATAATTGCCTTTTTCTCTGTCATAAGAGAACTTATTGAAATATTAATGATTTATTTTTTTAGTCGAAGCTAAGAAATTGTTTAAACTTTATTCTAATAAAACATAGATGTCATATATTTTCTATTTCGTTTTCACCTTTACCCCTGTGGTCAGTACCTTTAGTAAAATGTTGAAGTGATGATAGTGAGCATCCTGTCTTTTTCCTGATCTCAAAGGGGGAAGATTTCATGTTTTACCATGAAGTACAATGATATTTGTTAATTACTTTTAGGAAATTAAGAGAGTTTTCTTCTATTGCTGACTTGCTATCATTGTTTTAAAAATTAATAGATACTGGGGTGCCTGGGTGGCTCAGTTGGTTAAACGTCAGACTCTTGATTTTGGCTCAGGTTGTGATCTCAGTGTTGTGAGATCGAGCCCCATGTCAGGCTCAGTGCTGGGCATGGAGCCTGCTTAAGATTCCCTCTCTTCCTCTCCCTCTGCCCCTTTCCCCCAAAAAATAATCATAGATATTAAATTTTATCAAATGCTTTTCCTATATTTTTTGAGGTGATCAAGTGAATTTTGCCTCTAATACTAATTGGTGAATTATATTGTGATTTTCTGATGGCAACCTGTCTTTGAATTCATGATATAAACCCATATTGGTCATAATGTTTTATCCTTTATACACACTGCTGTATTTAGTTTGTTAATATTTTGTTTGGAATTTTTGCATGGATGTTTGTGAGTGACATGGACCAGTATTTTTTCCTTTCTTATAATCCTCTTGTTAAATTTTGTTATTAAGGTATTGACCTCCAAAAAATAACTGATTATTTTCTTAGACTCTGGAATAATATATAACCCTAAAATGATTTCTTAGATATAGGAAGATTTTAACTATTGATAATATTTCTTAAATGGTTTTAGTAATGTCCAAATTTTCTAGTTCTTTTTGAATTCACTTTAACAGATAGTATTTCCAGACCAAAGTCCATTTTGTATAAATTTCAAATGAATTGGCAACACTTTGTAGAAAATGAAGAGGCATTGAAGATTTTTGAGTAGAAAAAAATGGTACTGTATTCAGAGATGTTATGCAAGATGAATTGGATTAGGATTGGAAAATATAACTCTTCGTTGGTCAGCTATTTAAATGGCAACTGTTGAAATCTTTTCTAAAATGGTCATACTCAGCTTCATCATCTCTACCCATTAACAAAATTATTGAATTTTTTGCTCAACTTTATTAACTCTATAAAATTTCATCTGTTGGTTGAAAATGTCTTGTCATATTTTAAAGGAAAGTTCCCTGGGTGGTTCCATATTCCATTGTTATATGTCATATTGGTACACCTATGGGCCTTTGTATATGGCCCTACCTCAGAGTTTCCCCAAGTAGAGTCTCTAGAACCCGTGGTGGACCCCAAAGATTCTCCTCATGGACTTAGAACTTATCCAAAATACCAGACCAATGTTTTTATTCTTAGAGTCAAATAACATTCATTTTTATCTACAGATATGGGCTATTTACTAGTAACCCACTATGTGAGTTATTAAGAGAAACTAAAATTTGGTATTTGTAAATAAAATTAACATGTTATTATGTTACCAGATTCTGAGGATACAAGATTAGTCTAATCCCAAGAAGTCCAGCTATTAACACCACAGCTGGCAGCATTGCCTGGTTCCTACCATTTACACACATTTCTTCACAGATTTCTGGAATGAGTATTAGTATCAGTGTATCCTTTTTTTAAAGATTTTATTTATTTATTTTTGAGAGAGAGAGAGCATGAGCACGGGGGGGGGGGCAGGGGGTGGAGAGGCAGAAAGAGAGGGAGAAGCAGACTCCCGGCTGAGCAAGGAGCCTGATGAGGGGCTCCATTCCAGGACTTTGGGATCATGACCTGAGCCGAATGCAGATGTTTAACCGACTAAGCCACCCAGGCGCCCCAAGTATTAGTATTAGTGTATAATTAATGTCATTTTTACTTGATTATGTTTGGCTGTTGCAGCTATTCTTACATAAACTGGCATCAGTTTTGCTTCGTGTCAATTCCATTTGTAGTGGGTTATCTGGTTAATCCTGTAGTGTGTAGGATGCATGTATAAGTAGCTGTTAGGAGCTTCTAACTTTCCAATAGTTAGACCTTAAGACATGTGTGGTAGTTTGAATATGAAGTATGTATGCATTTAGTGTGAAAGTAGATGTTTACACAGTTCGATCCACTGTGATGTTTTGTTTTTTATCAGTCTTCCTTGCACCTCCATCTCCCTGTCTCCCACTGGAAAATGGGAATGGCTGATGTCGGTTGATTTTGGAGCTATTTGCCTTGTTATAATTGGGCCAAGATAACAACCTTTTGTGGATTACAATTTAGAAGACTGTAGGGGTACCATCCTATGATAAAAAATGAAGTGGTTACCCATGAACATCTTTCATAGGAAATTCTTTTTTATCTTCTCTTAAAAATATAGATTAAATGAATGTTTCCTTGTGTCTTGTCTCCAAAAGTGAGGCTTCTTCTGGAATTAACTTCTGTGCTAATGTTTAATCTTTTGATTTAGACAGAGAAGTTGGGAATCCTGCAGCTTAGACTTTTGTTAAAGGAATGAATGGCCATATCGGCACTACTGATGAGTTTGCTGTAATAAAAACAGATTTCACAGGGGAAAGAGAGCTCAGTGAAGTGGAAGTAGAGACAGAAATGAAAATGAAAATATCCCTGATCTCTGGTGTTGAGGATGAAAGACTGTACTTCCCCAGTACAGTCATATTCCACAAGATAATGCTGACACACATCTTCTTCCTTCATCGGCAGGAGAGCTCATTTCTTATAAATGTTGGGGAAACTTGTTTTAAAATTATGCAAGGGAAGTTCTTTTTGAAAGATCAGTTCCCGGACCCAGAAATAATAAGATAACATTGTCTTGACAGTCACCATCATTTACAGTGCATATTGGAATTATTTTCATGTGGGTGGATTTTTCTGGCTTTGAGAGAATTTGTAATTACTGAAATTAAATAATGCAGATGCCAAAAGAATCTGTGGGGGCTGTTCAGTTCTTTTGGCCCATCTTATGCTGAGGGGACTCTTGGATGCGATCAAAATACCAGACTCTTCTTCATCTTGTTCCTACTACTTGTAGGTTTTATCACCTTCTGGAAAGGAAGCTGAGTCTGAGCATGGGGAGGAACTATGAAGCTCTTTTTCTTGTAGTTTCAGCTGGCCTTGATGCTGCTCTGAGCCTAAAGATAAATATACTCCCAACCAGGAGATGGCTACCAACTGAGAGTTGAAAGTCAGGATGACATGTCATTTTTAGTTGATTGTGTCTGTCAGTTGTAGCTCCTCCTATATAAACTGCCATCAGTTTTCAGTTCCACTTGAAGTGGGCTCTCTGGTTCGAGTACATGAAGACAGTAACTATGATGGGTTTTCTAGTATCTCGGTTTTTTCATCAAAATATATTCTCTTCAATAAAAACCACAAAGGCATGGATTCTCTAAAATCTTGCGGGAGTGAAGTTTTAGTCTATAAACACATCAGAGGCTGAACAAAATCACTTATTGTGGAGAATTAAATAATACTGAATCAGTGTGCAACCACACCCCATTCATTGGTCAAACTGGGGGAAATGGTCATTCTTAAATCCAAGTCTTGTGGCCATTGATGGCTTTACTTCCCATTTTTAGTCTGAAGTTGCTAACCACTAACTGGTGTAAGTAAACCTAACCTCTCTGAACCTCATGTTCTTCCTCAGGAAACAGGGTTATAGCACACACTGAGGAACTACACAGGCTCTGAAGTCTGCCTGCAGTTGAAGCGCTACTCCCTGCCCCTCACTTGGAGCTGTTCAACCTGGGGCATGTTCGCTTCTGTGTGACTCGGTGTCCTTATGTGTCAAATGATAATTGCCATAAAACTGCCTCCTGTGCTGTCATGAGTTTCAAATAAACAGCAGGTGCCAAGCACTAAACACAGTGTCTTCTACAAAGAAAAGCCCTCAGTAGGTGTTATTAAAAACCACCTAGAAGAGGGTTTGTGAAAATGGATGTGGAAGTACATTGGACATGCGCTGGAAGGAGAAAGGCCATCTATAAAGAGAGCCCAGGAATCATTTATCAATATGACTTTGAAAACCCATCTCCATTTTTAAAAATTTCTCTTTTCAATTACTATGTTTTTCTTGATTTGTATCTTTCATCAGTAGTTATTCCCTGTTTATGTGCGTTCAGCCGATGATTTTCTAGTCTTTTCTTATTCTGAATTTGGCATAAAGGGAAAGACGAAGATGTCAGAGTTAAGTTTGGCTCTATCCATGTCATCCATCTTTCATGACCAGCATGTACCCATCATTTGCCTAATGAGTTGTGAGACAGTGGGAAGGGGTAACAGCGGCCTGATGACCTTTTGCTGGGAATTAAGAGTGCAGAAACAAACATAGGTTTAAGGGTAGATTCTTCTTTAAATTCTATTTTAATATGTCATCTGGAATTCTGCATAGAACAAAATCAATTTAGGTAGAGCCATCAAGTACCAACTAAGGACAATGATTTTTTAATTATTACAAAACAAGGAAAAGATTCATCTTAGTCCTTTCTTTATTCATAAGCTTTGATACACCTGCAGATATGGCCCTTTATTTTTTAATTTTTTTTCTTTTTTACTTTTTTAGCCTTCTTGAGTTTAGGAGTAAATTATGCTCTGTAAGGTTGTTTATTAGAAGTTAGGGCGCATTTTCCAACAGAAATAATTTTATGAATAATGACCAAATTCCCCAAGTCTGTTAACCCACCAGTGATTAACTGGTGAGGTTCTAACAGCTCTGTAGGAGCTGGCCATCCAGAATGCCAGAGGTGCCCTGCTAACGCAGGAAGGGGGTCTTTACTTCACTTCTCTTGAGTAGCAGGCACATCAGGTGCCCCTCCAGCTTCAGAAACCTGGAATAGATGTTCCAAAGAGGCAGCGATGAGACAGGGGAGAGGAGTGTGACTGCTGCTCTGAGACGGGGGTGCTAAGGAAAACAGGGAGCTGGCGAGCGGGGTGAGCTTACGCAGAGAATAGCCAGGGGCTTCGGACCCAAGGCCTGCAAAACGTGCTTCTTATTTCTAAACTATTCCCTCTTTTCTGTTCCACCAGAGATCCCAGGGTTAGGATACCTATCTCCGTTTCCATTGCCCTCAATTTCTTTCTTACCAGGGTTTCCCTCCGTCTTGGGCTCACAAAATAAAACTGTCTCTCAAGTTCCCTCTCCCCTGCCTTTTGAGAAAGGGTAAGCAATTGTATTCCAAGTGATAAAAGAAAGCTGGCTAGAAATGAAAAAGTGTCCTTGTCATGCTAATCCCCCCCTCCCTGCCCCGTGACTGCCCTCCCCACCCTGTACATCTCTTTTTCTCCTCTCCTCTCCTCTCCCCTGTAATCTGCTGGAGATAAGGCTCCAATAATAAAACTTCGGGTACAAATTTGACTCAGTTGGGATTTCTGCAAGATTGCAGAGGACCATCTTAGCAGTCACATGCATATGCTTGTCACCGCAACGGCCAGAGTTTCTGAGTCCCTGGGTCCTAATGAAGAGGGTGGACCCAGACACAAGGGTCTGGGATGGGAGCTGTAGACACTGTCAAGTGGACCATCACCAGGATGAAAGAGCTATGGGCCTTTTCAGAAGAGAGTGTCAAAGAAACTCCAGAGCATATTGCTCTTCTAGTCCCCCGAAAATCCTGTTTGGGGTTATCCCTGAGGTAAGGCACACAGGAATAAAATGTCCCAAATAGCAGGACGCAGCATATGGAGAGAAGGGAAAAACCCCTCAATCTTCCCTACATGGAAATCTTTTATCCCTACCCTTTCATTTATTTTTATTCAAATTCATGTTGGAGTAGCTTATTTTAAGTCTGCACAAGGCCTAATAGTTTCTAAAGTACTTTCCTGTACAGTATTTCATTTGAACCTCATAACAGTTATAAGGTAGGCAAAAGAGATCTTAGAAGCCTTATTTCATTACAGACAAAAGGGACCAGAAAGATTGAGTTGCCCCGTGTCCTACACAGAGGATATGGTATAGACCCAGGCAAAGAATTCAATTATTTGCTTACTGTTTTCCTTCAAATTAGAGTCTTTCTCTTAGTACTGGCCTTGACTCATGGGATCAACAAAACTACAGGAATGTGAAAATGTAGTAAGTTTAGTGTTTTATGTTTCATGAAAATCTTTAAAAGTCAAATCTGAACTATGCACAGCCTAGACTAAAGCAGGAATGTATTTTTCCTTCATTATTTCTTCTTTAACATTGTGACATTACATTAAATTCTACCATTTTCTAAGAATCAACCGTACATAATTTATGTTTTTGAATTATTTGGAAGAGCTTTAATAGAATAAGAGAAAAGAGCTGAAGCCTCAGCTAATTTATTCTATTAGAATATGAAGAGCGAACCAAAGGCTGTAAAAATTGCTGGGTTGGAAATGATTTCGATCTGAACACTGATCCATCTTGAGAGGCCTGGTTTTTTTTTTTTTCTTGTGATTTAATTAAAAGAAACCCAGTTAACAGAAATAAAGTTACTCTTTTATTGTAAACAAGCTTCTAGTCATTGAACTAAGTCCCGTGAAATGGAGATGTACAATAAATGTTGTTCAGGGGAAATTATCTAGGTTTGATTATCTCTGTCCTTGCCTCCCATTCTTCTTCATTTGACATTTTGCTGGTCATTTGTGCTCCAGTGGTTGAGAAGGGAAAAAAAAAAAACACAAAAAAACAAGCCCAGGATGAAACAGCTGAGTGCCACTCATCACTGCATTGACTGCTCTCAAGAAAAATTTAGGGGTGGGGGCACCAAGAGCCACCTAAAGGTATATACTAAGATGAAGTTTGGAAGCATTTGTAATTTGAGCCCATCCCTGTCCCAAATTAGCAAAAAGTTTGGGAGTTATTTGCTAAACAAAACAGAGTTATTGTAAGACTGTTGAATCACAGATCTGTACTTCTGAAACAAATAACACAACATATGTTAAGAAAAAAGAAAAAGAAGAAGATAGCAGGAGAGGAAGAATGAAGGGGAGTAAGTCAGAGGGGGAGACGAACCAGGAGAGATGATGGACTCTGAAAAACAAACTGAGGTTTCTGGAGGGGAGGAGGGTGGGGGGATGGGTTAGCCTGGTGATGGGTATTGAGGAGGGCACGTTCTGCATGGAGCCCTGGGTGTTATGAACAAACAATGAATCATGGAACAGTACACCAAAACAAATTATGTAATATATGGTGATTAACATAACAATAAAAAATTTAAAAAAACAGAGTTATTAACTTCTGAGAGACTGTCTCAATCTCTATTTAAGTATATATGTGTGTGTGTGTGTGTGTGTGTGTGTGTGTGTTTTAATTCATTTTTATTGTGTAAATTTCTGTCCAATGCCTCTCTTATTTCTAAGTGACTTGTGTGGCCTACAATCTGATATTAATTTTTTTGGTAAATTATATCTGATAAAGAGGTACTAATTCTAACTCATAACAACTAGATTATTCTCATTGACCTCTACATTGCCAAATGATTCATTTCCACCTCGCATCACAGCACAGAATCAGTTTTCAAAAAGAAAAGAACTTTCTCTTAAAATAGTTTTTACTACCCAGCTGGACATTTTTAACTTCAACACCTGTGACATAACTGTAACTTGCACACAGGTTTATTTTATTCTTTTTTTAAAAGACGTATTCCAAAGTACAGAAAATACAAAGAATAACAAATGCCTATGTTTCCAGTCTTTGTAATTAACAAATGTTAATAATATTTTGTGATATTTCCTTCCAGTCTTGTTTTTCCCCAAGAAGTAAAATATTATACATACAATTAGAGACCTATCGTGGCCATGACTCTAGGATTCTTTCAATCACCTTTTCATCTTTTTATATAAATATATATATGTGTCCATAAGTAAAACCTAGTATATAAATGAAATTATACTGCATATTTTCCTGTAACTTGTTTTTCATACTCACTATTATATCTTTGCAATCAGTCTTTGGAAGGGGGCAAGGAGGGATGAGGGAGTTCACTCCTTTTAATGGAAACCGTAGAGCAGAGCAGGAGTATTTGGGGATTTAGGAAGTGTACTTCCTCAGAGAACTGACAAGAGCAAGGCCACTAAGCTAGAAATTATTACCATCAAAGCAGGATGCAAGCATACAGACCCCAGTGCTGGAATTGGAATGCTATGTGAGACAGTGTGTCATGACCAATGCAGACGTGAACTCACTAGAGAGACTCAGAGACCCACGTTTGTCAAATGGGTGATACCCAGTCCTCCGAGCTGTAAGTAAGAACTGGAAGGATTTCTGTTTTCGCCCTTTTTATGTCTTCTGCAGGATCAAGTACTCTCTCCTGCACAGAATAGATAATGATTGCTAAATTGAATCATGATTTATTCTTTTTTAAAAATCCCGAGAAGACGATCTTCCTCATGGCAATTCTCTGCTTTAAAATGATTTTATTTAGTTTTATAGTTATGACGTGTTGAGTTTGGCTTCTGGAAACACAGAAACAAGTCCTAGCTCCACTAAAACGAACTGGGTGATCTTGGACAGGCCCCTAGAGCTGTGGGGGGCCTGTTCTCATCTGTTCTTTTGTGTCTTATTCCTCGTGCATGTTGGAGGAGAATGAAATTACTTTAAGCTTTAAATATTCAAAATTCCTAAAAGCAAAATAAAATAAAAACCCCATATTTTCTGAACTTTGAGAGTAGAAGAATGGACAAAATCAACCTGGGATGATTCAGCAGGTCAGGTAGAGCGTGAGAACTTTACTTTACCAAAGGGCCCAGGTGATTTGTGCAGTAGGGCAAATTTGGAGCATATAATCATGGACATAGAAGACAGTTGATTTTTATCCACTGCATAATATGTTTTTTAGTTTTATGTTCAATATTATTATTACTGCATAGTAGTTTCCCTCAATCTTCTTTTCGAGGTTCTGCTTTTCAGCCTCAAACATTTTGTGAGTAGTTGACAGTCTCCTTGAATGCTCCTGTCTGTTGAGTTGTGGAGGCCACCCTTGGGCACGCCATCAGTCAGAAAGGATTAAGTCAAAGTCCACCACCCTATGCTTGGCACGTTGTAGGTACTCACTGAAAGTTGTTTCCCTTCTTTTTGAGTTTCCTTTAGTTTCTCTGCTCCTCCCTTTTCTTTCTGACACATAGAAAACAGGTTAGAGCTTTGCTTTTTCAAAATGTAAGTGGCATGGGAACTTGGGCCCCAGCCCAGACCATGAAATCCCCAACTGCATTTTGACTAGGTGCCCGAGATTCCTGTGCACAGTAGGATCAGAGAAGCAGGAGATAGAGACTGGATGGTGGTGTTCACAATCCTCACTCCTACTCCAAAGTGCCCCGAAGCTCTGGATTTATGTGTAGTCATAGATTTATATTCACATGTGAACAGCCCACTCATGAGCTCAACAACACCTTGAATTAATGTCTACTTTGGAATGCGTGGTTTTATAAGGCCTGAGAAGCCTGTCATTCTGATTTAAAGGGGGTGGAGATATGCTTATTTAAACCCATGATAAAAGCTCATGCTTCATATGCTCTTGTTAATATCTGGAAATAATTCTGTCATTTTAAACTTTGGCCTGCAGTTCTCCTAAGTATCATTTTATTTCCCCGATTTACATGTAAAAATGTGGAGCATTTACAAACATACTCTTTTGTGTCTAAAAATAGATCCATTGCTTTTTGAATAATAAGCAGAATTATTTTAGGATTACAGGTATTTCTTTTTCGCATTTTACTTGCTGTAGTAACATTCTGAGGTAAAGAAAGCTGTAAAGTGCTTTTCCCTGTTGAGGCGTTAGTTTCTTTTTCTTTAAATGTTGCATGGCCAGAATTGAATTTTAAATGCCCATGATGTTATCCTAGTACTAAAACTAGGTTCAAGTGGACAGCCACCTTCATAAAACAAGCTTAGTGAAATTTTATGTGTTTAGAAACCACACGTTAAAACGTCTATAGCTCAGTATCATCAATTTAACCTGGGGCCCCTAAGCAAACGCATGGAATAGCACTTTCTTTGTTCATTATTCACTTGATCCCTGGAAACCACGTCCCACCAAAGCCACAGTCCTTGGGTCTGGAGCCCCCCCAGACCCCTGCTGCCACTAGAAGCAGAGGACTTTCAGAAGAGCGTTAGGTCATAAGATTATAGCTCTTTGGGGACTGGAAAATAAGAATCCAATTTGTAAAAATGTAGAAAAGGAGTGATAGCAGAATATTTGGAGTTTAAGTCAACCACCAAAACACTTTAAATTATTTCAAATCTCACATTTAATATGCATAGGAATTTCTTTGGATAAATCCTTGGGTCCCATCCTCCAAGAGTCTGAATGACTCAGTAGCTCTAAGGTAGAACCCGGGACTTTGCCATGGTAACAAGCCAATGAAGTCTTCATGGATCACATTTTGCAAAATATCTGTTTAAAATGTTTGGAAGTAATCTGACTTCATATTAGAAGACAGATCCAGAAAGTGCTGAATTGTATTTCAAATCGTCATAGGATTGACTTAGCAAGTAACCTACCTACTTTGGCAAATTTTCAGACAAAATTTAATATTACACATAAATGCATTGCTTTTAGGTTACTCTCTTGGAGTCCCCCTCTTTATCTTTCAATCTGTGCTTTTTTGATATGTGTAGAAACATGTTTCTCAAATATATATTTTATCATAGGACCACTTAAAGTAGAATAGGCCACTTGGTCAAGGATAGGAGATGGGTGAGACCAGCTCATAGACGAAACTTTACAGAACAGATAGCTGGAAGGGTCACATGTCCATTCACCTCAGGAGGAAGTGCTGGTGATTAAGGAAGTGCTGGCAGGGAGGTCCTGAGCTAGGCAATGGGTGGTCATCTCAAAAGGTGGAGAGATTCACTGTCACAGGATTGACATAATATAGATATATAGAGTATTTAGATGTATGAGCTGGTGTGTACTTTCTAAGTGATTGGGGATTCAACAGGACCCCAGGTTTTGAGAATCTCAAGTACTGAATATATGCAACACTTCAGGCCTGGGATGGGATTGGCTAGAACTGGGGTACAAGGCACGCTTTGGCCAAAGCAATTAGCCCAGAATACAGTTCCTTTAGCCAAAGTAAAAATGGAAAGAAAGAAAGAAAAAGAAGAAAGAAAGAAAGAAAGAAAGAAAGAAAGAAAGAAAGAAAGAAAGAAAGAAAGAAAGAAAGAAAGAAAGAAAGAAAGAAAGAAAGAAAGAAAGAGAAAGAACAAAAAGAAAAGAAAGAAAGAGGGAGGGAGGCAGAAAGAAAAAGAGGGAGAGAGGGAGGGAGGGAAGGAGGAAGGAAGGAAAAGAAAGAAGACAATAGAATGCTGATTTTGTATACATGTTAGTTTCCTAGGTCTGCCCTAATAACATACCACAAAATGAGTGCTTTAAACGATAGGAATGTATTGTCTCACAGGGTGGAGGCTGGAAATACAAGATCAAGGGGTTAGCGGAGCCATGCTGCTTCTGAAGGCACAAGGGAAGGATCTATTTCGGCTTCTCTCACAGCTTCTAGTCGTTCCTTGGCCTGTGAAGAATAACTACAGTCTGCACATGGTGTTCCCCCTGTGTATATGTGTCTGTGTCCAAATTCCCCTTTTTAATGGACACAAGTCATATTGGATTAGGGGTCCATCCTACTCCAAGAAATACGGTTGCCAGATAAAATACAAGAATCCCAGTTAAATTAGAATTTAAGATAAACCACAAAATATACATATATATAGATTTATATTTCAGTATAAGTATTTTCCAAATATTACATAGAAAATGCCTATACTAGAGAATTATTTATCTGAAATTCCAGTTTAGTTGGGCATCCTATTGTTCTAAATCTGGCACCTGCCTTCATGTCATATCACCTATGTCTTCTTCAGTTATAAAAGGAAAATTTAATCCTAGTGCTAAGGAACAATGTCTCCCAGATGTTACTTTGGTGGCATAAGGACTGCCACAACATCTGGATGGCTGCCTAACATCTTTTGAGGGGTGGGGAGAGGCGTCCTCTGGAGCCCTGCCTGCTCTCCATCTCTCTGAGGGTCTTAAGAGGGAACAGTGAGGATGTTTTTCAAATGTTTATTTTGAACTTGAATATTCTTTTTTTTCTACTATATTTATTTGGATTTTGATCTGTGTGACTTGGGATAAAATGAAGGGAGGTTTATTCTTCTGGATTCTTTTGTTCTATCTGGTCCTAGCACTAGTGTCCGTTTGATTAATTTGAAAATAGCATCTTTGTGTGTTATGGTAAAGGACAACATGATTAGATAATTATTAATGAATTGCTGAAAACCATATAGAAGGATGAGAAGTGAGGTAAGAAATTTCTTCTTACCAGGGCAACTATTTAAATACAGTGAAGGGAAGGAAAAAATCTTTCCTAATCTTCAGGGTCTTCAGCTAGACTAAGAATTAGATTTACATGAGACAGAGTAACAGGAGGAAAAAAACCCTAGAGTTTTGTTATGTGCCTGCAGGGGCCCAATAATAAAATTGAGACCTACAGAAATGACCAAGGCAGGCAGTTTTTATACGTACTTTTTAGACAATAAGACAATAAATCTTTGAGGAACTGACCAAAGAGCACTTAACTTTGGGAGCTTTAAATAATAAGGAATGCTAGACAGAGTTTGGCCTGGGGTAGTAAATTATTGAAGAGGAGCAAGGCTTGTTTACACAGCCTCCTCAGCTCTGCATGTCCCATCTGCGGGATAAGGATGTCTCTTTACCTCCTGCTGCAGGTACCTTTTACAGGGAAGGTTTATTTCCTACTTTCAGGGGGACAGAGAAGGGTCTCAGGCTATCTGCACGGGCTGTCTCTTAAGTGACTTTTATTTGAAATAATCAGTATGACAAAGTGACCCATGTTGGGGTGGCCTGCCCTTGGCCCCTACAACAGAGTAGATCACCATTCTCCTGGGAAGCCAGTCCTTTCCTGACCACTCTTCTGCATTTAGGCTTTTTAGTTTCTGTGTCTCTGGATGTAATTTTATTCTTTCTTTCTCTTTCTCATTTGATATCACTTCACTTATTTCAACTATTTTAGAACAATTTTGTAGCCTTTATACTATTCCAGATTTTGATTCGTTCATCTGAGGTTTCTGCTTCAACAAACTTTCCTCTTATTAGTGGGCAGTAATTCAGACCTCAAAAGAGCCTTGGCAGCCAATTGTGAGGTTGTTTTCCTTGAATGAGAGTGTTGCTCCATAGGAGGCAAATATTAAGAAACTTAATGGGAAGTGCTAAACTCAGAAGTGGTTTGCTGGCATTTTCTTGTTTTGCAGAGAAATGAGCTAATGTTAAGCCTCAGCACTGTGAGCTCCTCACACTTGAGTTTGATGAGGAAAATAAGACTCTGGGGATTCAGATGCAACACTGTTTAATTAAAGATGATGCCATTAAAGATTTTAGAGTTGTGAGAATGAAATGGCTAATGCCAACACAGGAAGCTTTGCCACCGATGACTTTTAGAATTCAGTATGTCCCAGTACACAGAAGGATTTTCCATTAGTGCAACTTCCTGACTATACCTATCTCTTTTCCGAAGACTAGACTGAGGTTCTTTGGAAGTAGACTCAAGCAGCCAGGAGGAAGATGGTAACATTAATCCTTTGTCATTCTTCCTCTCTCCAAATCTCCTGCCCTTTGATAATGATGGATCTAATTGCAGAATTCTGTTATTATATCTTGTTAACAGTGAATACTCTTCTCAACTGAGGAAACTGAATTGGACACTCCAGTCAGTCATTCAGTGAGCACCCCTGTGCTTCAGGTCTTCAGGACAGGGGATCTAGTTTTTGGACTATTCCTAAGTATTTCTTTGGTGTTACCTCAGTTGCTTAGAAAGTGGGATATTAATACGTGTTTTGGGCAATGGTGAACTCTTACTTCTGACAATGATTTATCTATTTTAGTAGCTTCTCATCTTCACTCAGGGGAGATAAGTGACATTCTGAGTAGAATCTCTAACAGTATCTATCATCATTATTTGGTGTTCTCAGAATGACAACAGTGGGCATAAATTCTTTATGAAATTAACCCCAGTGACAAAGGATTTGTCATTATAATGATCTGTGTCTTTTCTCCCATAGGGTGCAAATTCTAGTAAATATTAAGTCAGTCAAAATAATGTTTTTCATGTAAAAAGTTTTATATAAACCATATGTTATGCTTCTTTGCCATCTTTAGTTTGTGGCAGCAATTACAACTAATGGCAGACAAAGATTAAAAGTACATCAGTAAATTACTCATACTCTGACTCCTAAATAATCTAATTTAAAAAAAGAACAGCAAATTCTATTCCTTTGATGTGTTGGAAAGAGAGGAAAAGCAATTATGCTGCAGTTACGTTAGTCCGTTTGTGTAATTCAAGCGCAAGTATGAAGAGCTCCCTGTACTTAACATATTTTATATGCAGTCATTATCAGAAAGTTTCCTTTGAATATATTATGCAATTTAAGAACTTTCTGCTTAATATCTCATTACATTACAGTAACACCAAATTTATGTGTTCCTTAATGGATGGGAGCTATGTCTTAATCTATTTTTGTGTATCCATTCCCTAATGGATGGATGGATGGATGGATGGATGGATGGATGGATGGACTGATGGATATGAGAGAGAGGTAGGAGGTAAGAGAAAAAGGAAGAAAGGGTGGATAGGCTGTTTGGTACTCAGAAGTCCTATTCCTCAGAAATAATTATATGAATTCCTTGATTCAGTGTCAGACTACTAAAATGCCACCATTGTTAATTTTATAGAGGTACAGTGTTTTCATAGGAAGAGAAAACTCAATAGCGATCGCCTTTTATTTTCTTTATTCTTTGAAATTTACATTAAATTATTATTGAATCAAAAAGAACTAGTTTTTATTAAAATGGAAATGTTTCTAAAGTTCCTTATTTTTATTAATGCAATGACATAATACTTTGAGAGTGGTCAACCAGTTATGACATACCATATGCTACCAGTTAGGCACTCAGGGAACCAAATGTCCTCCTAGGACTTGACTTTCAAAGGATAAATTTTCCATGTCAAGGAGAAACATTCACTGCTTGTAGGGAATAGTTGAGTCTATACCATGGTACCCACGTAGTGCCTCATGGACCATTTAACCAGGGTTATATGAGGCACTAGGAAGAACAGATGTCACTGAGGCCATGGTGGTACCAGCCCAGGCCTCACTTTGCAGCCATGTTAATGAAAATATCGCGCCAGTTTGTGCCACTTGATACTGATTTTTTGAAGTTCTCTTCACACAATCAATAGGAAAGTAAAAATGTTAAAGAGGTCTCCAACAAAAGGGACATGGTACACAAGTTAATTCTGCTTTCAACAAGCAAATCCTGAGTTTTCAACCGAGACAACTTCAGACAACCGGTGCCAATTACTAACCTACAAAGACAACAAGATGGTGGCCTGATGCCAAGCTGGCACTTAGTTTTGTTGAAGGCCTTGGAAATCCAATCTAGTCTTAGGAAAATAAACCAAGCACTGTACCCACAACAAGAATATTAAACGAAACACTTTGTAAATTTGCATTCTCATAACTTATGCATCTCTGTGCTGGACTGTATTCATGTTCATAGATGATCTACACATTGAAATGGAGATTAGTCCACGAGAAAAATAAATGGTCTCATCATCTACTTCCATATAGTTGTTGTGGCCTCTGGTTAATTCTCAGGCCTGTTCTGATACAGGATCTATAAACCATAAACCATAAACCTACTACTTTAGGTTATAGGTGTCTCCTCTCTTCACTCCCTTAATATATATCGAGTGCCCCACCATGTCATATACTGTTCTAGATACATAGTGGAGTGAACCAAACAGAAATTACTGCCCTCGGAGAGCTTATCCCTCAGCAGGAATGCCATTTGAAAGACTGCATTAGTGTCTAATATTAAGCATTATTATAGTTTTTCGTGAAATTCAAATCAATCTGGTAAACCTTCATCAAGGTACCTGCAAAGATGAATCAGGCTTGGTCAGCATATCTAGGAATTCACAGTCTAGTGGGGTAAATAGATTTGTAAGGTCAAGAGTTAAAATACAGTGAGCCAGTAACAAAGGGAGATACTGACACTGCACAGATTGGAGGGGAACTAACTTCTGGGAGAGGAGGAATCCAGGAGAGAAGATGTTAGGATAGGGATGGTCAGGAGGACTCCTGCAATGTGACCCTGTCTGCTGAACTAATCATCCTTTAAAACTCTCCTAACTCTTGAGCACTGCCACTTGATGGGAGAATCAGCAGAACCTGTACGATCGTATTGGAAATTGGCAGTCTCTATTGTAATTTTGTTGCTGTTTATTTTTAAATTTTCTTTTTGTTTCACTGGAAAGGAAAGATGATGCTCAGTTTTAAACGTTAAAAGTGTATAAGTTACTTGGTTAAAATAAAACCAAATGTGTACACACAATAAAATAAAATAAAATAAATAGAACAGTCGTAACTTGACACTGTAAAGTAAAAGTGGTGAGATAGTATTGATGCTGGTGCTCTTATTCATTCATTCTTTCATCCTTGAATATTTTAGTATTTCTTCCCAAGGCTTGAGAGAAATGAAGAATAGACTTGATCAATAGGGAGACTATTAGCATAATGAAGTAACATCCAAGATAAAAGTTAATAAAATAGGCACATTTATTTTTAAGAGTTCTCTCTCTGGAGGTATTGAAGGGGAGTCAAATTGTGAAATTAGCTGTTACAGCTGATATAGGTTTCACATTCATTTAGTTGACCGTAGCTTTGTACAAGGTTTCTTGTGCATCTTCTAAAGAATTGCATGTGCGGCTAATTAGCCTTTCAAATGAATTCTTTTCAAGGTAATAATAGCAATGAAATTATAGCATCTCTATCTGTGCAAATTTTCATGAATTGCTGCATGTGGTTGGATCCACAGAATACTGTACTGCTGGGAGACATGTTCTCAGAGTTCATCCACTCCAAATACAACCTTTCCTGCTGTTTCTGGAAATATAGCAGTAATAGCTAACATTTCTATAGTGTTTACTGTATACCTGACACTGTCATAAGCACGGTGCAATTATTAACTCCCCACATACTCACAACCCGATGAGACATGACCTGTTACTCTATTTCAGAGAAAGGAAAACCGAGGTATGAAGGGGTTAAGCCACTTGCCCAAGGCCCCACAGCTAGGAGATATCAGAGCCAGGGTGCAAATGCAAGCAGTCAGGCCACAGAGCTGTCTTCGTAACCATTATGTCATGCTGTTTCAAGCATTCTTACCATGGTCTTATTTTTGAGAACTTTAAAAATCAAAAGTTACCATGTACCATATATCAGATGTTAGGTATGTGTTCGCATATTAAATACAAATTCCATATCGAATGATGAGGCCACTCTAGCTTTTGAATCCCATTTGGCTCATATACAACCACTGACTACAAATCCTTTTTACGGATGCTCCTGGTTGACACATGACTCAAGCCTTACTCTATTAAATCCTGAGACACTTCATCAAATGCTGAGGCTTTTGTTTCCTTCTTAAACTATGCTTTCCTCTTGCTGAGGGCTAGCCCTGTGACTTTCACTGCATCTACAAACCATTCTTCATTCATTCGTCCATTCATCAGAAGTATATTGAGTACCTCTGTGTGCCAAGTACTCTGCTAAAAGCAGGAGTCATGAGGGTAAAACGCACAGAGATATAAGATCCACGAAAACCAGGTCAATTCACAAATAAAATGTTTCCGAATTACAATGAGTTACTTGAAGGACACAGCAGGTTACCATGGTAAAGAATAGCAAATGGAGGGGAGCCTGGGTGGCCCAGTGGGTTAAACAGGGTAAGCATCCGACTCTTGGTTTCTATTCAGGTCATGATCTCAGGGTCCTGAGATTGAGCCCCATGTTGGGCTCCGCACTCAGTGCAGAGCCCGCTTGAGATTCTCTCTCCCTCTCCCTCTGTCCCTCCCGCTCATGTTCTCTCTCTCTCTCTCTCTCTCTCTCAAATAAATAAATAAATCTTTAAAAAAAAGAATAACAGAGAATTCTTTCAGTGGGTGGGTCAGGGAGGGCTTCTCTGAGATGGTAGGAGCTGACACCTCCAGGATGAGGAGGTAGTCATGCAGACAGCCTGGGGAGGAAGTCTCCAGGCAAAACTAAAGCCTGTCTAAATCTCCTAGTAGACGAGAGCTTAGCCCAGACAAGCACCTCATACAGGGCTGGTGTGGCTAGCAGGTAGTGAAGAGAGAGAGAGAGTGGCTGGTGATGAATTTGGAGAAACTGGTGTTGAAGATTGTAAAAGATTTTGTAAGCCATGATAAGGACTTTTCAGTGTTTGGAAATCCCCTGAAAAGTTTTAGGCAAGAGAGTAACGTGATCATTTTTATGTTTGATGATCACTTCAGCTGCTTTGGCAGACATGAGTGCAACATCACTAGAAGGCTCCTGGGCAAATTCAGGTTAGGGATGATGGGGCATGTACTTGAGGGTGGTGGTGCTGGATTTGGAAAAGAAGACAGAGTTATGACACATCTTGGAAGTGTACTTCATCACTTGCTGATGGGTCTGATGAGGTTGAAGAGAGAAGAGAGGAAAGGATGCTGCTGAGCTGCAGGATGGATGGTGACTGCTTTGCCTGAGTTGAAGGATGGGGACAGGTCAAATGGGACAATCAAGAGATGATTTTAGACATGTTAAGTTTGAGTTGCCCATGAGGCATTCAAATAGAAACGTCAGGTAGGTGGTTGGCTATGTGGGCCTGAAACTCAGAAGGGTCAGCCCCAGGGCATGGGTGTTATCTAAAGCCCTAGAAATTGATGTACTGGCTCAGGGACAGAATGCCAAGATCAATGTGAAGCAGGCTGAAGATCATAAACTGTGGCACTTTTTACACTGACATTTGGAAAGAGAAGACAATGGTCTCTCCTTTCCTGAGCACAACTGCTCTTTCTCTGTTGCCTGCTGGAAAGGCAGGAATGGCCAGGCCATCTGTCCTGCTCTTTGCCTATGGCCTCACACAGCAGGACGCCAACTTTCTATACCCGATGTAAACGTACTGGGAATTCTACATGCAATGCTCCCAGCTACGTGTGTGAGCTCTGGTTTGTCTTTCACAACAGGATGGTGTGTGATGCTGTTATTTCTTAACTCTGGTGTTTGCTTACCTATCACCATCCATAAACCGTGACACCAAGTAGACAGCAAATATCTGGGTCTTCCCACTGTTTTCTGGCCATGTGATATCATTTCTATTTGTTTAGTGTTCAGAACTGATAGTTTCATAGGAAGCAGTTTGAATTGCCAAATACCCTTTGTACAGCACTTCTCTGATACACTGAGTGATGCATTTATTGGCTCTGTAAATAGACCTTATACCTATTCGATTTAGTTGTATAAACAAAGTCCTTCAGAGTAGCATTGGGAAACAGGTCCCTGGCTGTGAAAATAAGCGTAGGTATGCCAATTATCAATAACTGGGAACTTCTCAAAGTACTGCGGTGAACCAACAAAAGCAGCTGGTCTAATATCTCATGTGATGAGGCAGTGAGATTCAGAACCCTCGCTAATACCTCAGGTCTTCAGACGTTCGCAATTAGAACTAGCACTCCTGTGGAAAGTGAGATGCTGTGCTCACAGGTAGCCTTTTCAAGTACGACAAATGGGACAGATTTAGCTGAAAGCGTGGAAACTTCTGAGCTTAAAAAAAGAAACGAACAACATTTTTCTGCAAAATGAAGGGGTGCGTTTTCATCTTTGGGATCTAAAAATAATTTTATAATTATATATTCTTCTTTGGGGAAGATTTTTTCTGCACCTTCTGGTTAGAGAAAGTTATATATGATTTCTATACTACATGAATTTGTATGAAGGTAATATGTGTGATTGTATTCTCTTTACTAATTATAAATGCCTGAGTTGTATATACATTGAATAAGGATTTTATCCTGAAATAGTAGTATCCAGCTATTTAGTCTAGTTAATGACACCAAAGAGGTTTGGTTAGAAACTAACAAACAAATGCCCTACAGATTGCTTAAAGAAATAGAAGGCAGAGAAAAATATCTTTTCCATAAGAAAGATTATGAGTCTGTGATTTAGAAACACTTGATATTAAAAATTTAAAGTACAGGGCGCCTGGGTGGCTCAGTGGGTTAAGCGACTGCCTTTCAGCTCAGGTCATGATCCCAGGGTCCTGGGATCGAGTCCCATGTCGGGCTCCCTGCTCAGCATGGATCCTGCTTCTCCCTCTGCCCCTCACCGCACTTGTGCTCGCTTGCTCTCACTGTCTCTCAAATAAATAAATAAAATCTTAAAAAAAATTTAAAGTACTTTTTCTTTAACCACAACCCACCCTTTCCTTTTGATGTGAAATTTTAGTTAAGGAAACTTATATAATTAGGGTCTGAGCAGTTAAAATTGCCATGTAGTTTCAGATGTCTCATTCACCTTCTGAATTTTTTTTTTAATATGGAGGAAATATTTGTGTAGTGGCATGGGCTTTTGGTATTGGACAAGTTTGAATCCTACTTCTAGCACTTTCTAGCTGAAGCAAGTAATTCATCCTCTCTAATCCTCAGTTTCCATGCCTGTGTTACTAGGATAATAAGAGTAATTATTCCTTAGGTTTTTGTGCACAATAAATGAGACGACGTTTGTGCTGCATCAGTGTTAGCTATGTCATCAGTTGAAATACTTTGGGTTGCAAGTAACAAAAAGCACAACTCAAATAGACTACAGTTTTAAAGGGAATTTATTGGCTCATAACTAGAATATCTAGAGGTTAACTCAGTGGTTTAATCAAGTCATGAGAATTTAGTGTATTTCTGTCTGTCCACCTAGCCTTCCCCATTATTGGCTTCATCCCAGGCTAATTCCTCTCATGAGCCCAACATAGCTGCCAACACTCCCACAGCCAGCTACATGTTTCCTCATTCTCATCCAGGAGGAATGATTGAGCCTATTCCATCATTCTCAACCAAGAGCAAAGACTGACCCTGATTGGAAGAGCTTCAGTCACATTCCTAAACCTGAACTAGTCATTTAGTCAGGGTGTTGGACTGGCCTAATCTTGTCATTCTCCACCCTCAAGATGAAGAGCAAGTTAGTTTCCCACAACCATAGTGATTACCAAGAGGAAACTGAGGGCTATTAGGAAGAGAAATGTGGAAACCCGTGCTTGGAATGTAATCAGTACATGTAGCATTGTGATCACTGTTGTCCAGCCACCACAGAAAGAGCTATCCGCTGCCCAGGCAGGAAGTTATCTGTGTCCCCGGGTAGGCTCAGGGAATACTTACACCAAAAAACACTTGTTAAAATTTCTATTAGAAGCAGAGTCATTTCTGGAAACATACACACACACACACACACACACACACACACACACACACACACACAACTGCTTGCCAAGGGGAATAGTATATATTTCTGTAATAAATCACAGCTTCCCTACACTAAATACCTATTACTGAGAGACATTTGACCATTTTGGATTTTCAAAATACTAAGCTCTGAGGAAGTTTTAAAAAATTCAAAGTGACACCGAGCATCATTATCTACTCATAGGATATCACTCAAGTTTTGGCAGTTTAGAAGATGTCTTTTTTGCAATTAGTACTGAGGACACCTAAGCTGTTACTCACTTTGTTCTAGCAATGTCCTTGGAACACTTAAAGAATATCAGTTGATTGAATAATTCAAACTAAGCATTTATTTTCATTGTATTTACTTCACTGCTACAGTCAACTCTTGATAATTTCTAGGATCTACTATTTATTTATAGTGATCCTGCTTTAACATTTATTAATCCAAGAGATTTTATTTATGTATGGAAAACCCTCATAAAATACCTTTCTCTATGACAGACTATGTGCCAAGTAAATAAAATTACCAGTCCTGTGGTAACATTTCAGAATTTGAAATCTCACAAACAAGTGTAAAAGCATATTGCAAAAGGAAATAGAAATGTATTTTTGATTTCTTGTCTTTCTTATTATTCATACCTCTGCTCACAGCCTTCTCACCCACTGTAAGAATAATTGCAAATACACTGTCATCACAAAATCGTGCTCAGATGAGAGCATTTCTATTCATGGATGAAGGATTCTGAAAATCTGTGAAAATTGAGAAATGTCCATATTTATCCCTGACAAATGATTTCCTGCAACTGCTCAGACTTCGCTTCCTGTGTGAATGTGTCTTAGTCTCAACTAGATACAATCTATCTTTCATACCATTTAGTTTATGTTCTGATCTGTGATCAGACTGTCTTCTTAACAGTTAAAAGGTAGGGTCTAAATATTACATTTTTAGCACAAGATACTGTTTCACACATATTATTTTATTTAATTTTCACACCAACTCTATCAGGTAGGTGCTATTTTTATCCTAATTTTGTAAGGTAAGAACCTAAGCTATTGGATGATGGAAGTTAAAAGGAAAAAACAATCTGACTAGAATCTGCTCTCTTTCCCTTTGAAAGTGAGCAGGAAATTTGGAAGTAACAGTCATACTACAAAATTACTTTGATTAAACATAATTAATATGTAACTGTATCCTTTACACCATCATTCTGTTTTCTCCTCTGTGAAATGTGGGAAGGAAAAGGGATGGTGAGGCAGGTTAGATTAATTTATCACTAACGTGCCTTCTGGGAAGTATATCATTATACTTACGAAGCAAAAACCAATTGAGAATAGTTGCCCCCTACCAAGGACTAGGTTATTTACACAAAAGAATTAGCTGTATAAAAACTTTTTAAAACTTTTCACTTTAGAGTATTTTTAGATGTACAGAAAAGTTATGAAGATGATTCCCATATGTCTCACCCCTGATTTCCCCTGATGCTTACATATTACATTAATTACTATGGTACATTTGTCCCAGCAGATGAACCGGTTTTGATACATTAATATTAACTAAAGTCTAAACTTTATTCAGACCCTTAGTTTTCACTGGGGGTCCATTTCCTGTTCCAGGATCTCATCCAGGATACCACATTTCATTTGTAATATTTTCATGTCTCCTTAGGCTCCTCATGGCTGTGACCATTTTTCAGACTTTCCCCGTTTTTGATGACCTTGATAGTTTTGAGTCGTACTGGTCAGATATTTTATAGAATATCCTTCAGTTTGGGTTTGTCTGGTGTCTTCCTCGTGGTTAGGCAGAGGTTGTGTGTTTTGGGAAGACGACAGAGGTAAAGTGCCATTCTCATCACAGACTACAAGGGAACATGCTATCAGCATGACTTCTCCGCATTAATTTTAACCTTGATCCCCTGGCTGAGGTAGTGTTCATCAGGTATCTCCTTCCTCTCCTCTTTGGAAGCTGCTCTATGCAGCCCACATTTAAGAGCTGGAGTGTTATGCTCAAACTCCTTGAGGAGCAGTATCTACGTAAATTATTTTGAATTCTTTTGCACCACAGATTTGTCTATTCTCCCCATTTCTTTCTGCCTTTTTTTAAAGATTTTGTTTATTAGAGAGAGAGAGAGAGCACACAAGTTGGGGGAGGGGCAGAGGGAGGGGGGAAGCAGACTCCCTGCTGAGCAGGGAGCTGGATGCAGGAGTTGATCCCAGGACCCAGGGATCATGACCTGAGCCAAAGTCAGATGCTTAATCCACTGAGCCACCCAGGTGCCCCTCCCCATTTATTTCTTTATTCAATTATTTATTCAAATCATTTGTTTATATCAGTATGGAATCGTGGATATTTATTTTAAACTTTGCGTTATAATCCAGTACTGCGTTATTTATTTTGTTACTTGAAAACTCTTAATAACTTCTTCTGCCAGGGTTTGCAAAGAGGGAAAATAATGAAATAAAATCACAGTAATCACCGAGGGCCCCTTTGTGCCAGACTCCACTGAAGTTCCATGTTTGTGCTTTGGTCTTACCTGTGAGGAATGCCTTGCTATTTGTACAGCTGAGCGTAGGAGATCCTGCTTCAACCACACTGGGGCACCTGCAGCCCTGAGATTGTTTAAAAGTGACAAAATATACATGAGTTCCATCTTAAATTTAAATAGGAGTGGCACATAGATGTGCTTTACCTCATGTGAAGGCATTTATTAAATCAAAGCAAGTTTATAGAACTCCATTCTGTAGTATCCTTAATACTGTTATCAAAGGGTAGAAAGAGCAGAAATCAGTATTATTTTTAAGTCTTTGAATTATTAGATCAATAATACTATACATTTGTAGGAAAATTTGAAAACTTTTGAAAAGCAGGAAGAAAGTAAAATTGCCTTTCATCTCGTTTTCCACAGGAATAACCCCAATTAACATGTCCTATTTCCTTCCTGGATCTTTCTCAATGCATAGGTATATTTAACCTAATTAATATCATTCTGTATGCAGGTTTTTTGTCATACTTTCCCCCTCACTGCTTTTTCCTAAGCTTTTGCCCATATAATTAAAAATGTTCCGTAAGAATCATTTTAAATGACTCCATGAACAGAAGAAACTAGAGTCTGGGAGCAGAAGGGAAGTTATGGAGGTTGGCCTGTGCAATAGATAAAACATAGACTGGAGTGGTGGAAAAGGTTGACCAAAGAAACATTTTTAAGAGGTGATAGGATTTCATGGTTGCCCCCTGTGGGTCCAGGGGTAATAAGTGCAGGTTTTCTAGCTTAGGTGGCTAGGCATTCCATAATGATGCCTCAAACCCAAGGAAAAGAAGTAGATTGGAGGAGGAGAGGACTTCTCATTTATTGCCGTGAAACACCTTGTCTTGTTTCTCCATGGTGGCATTTAAACTTTACATGCAAAACTGTTTCGATGGTAGTCTTTGAGCGCAAAGACTATAATCAAACATCTGTGTTCTCCATAACATTAATTCTGCTCTGGGCATCCAGTAGGGGATTAAAAAAATAGTAGGTGAGGGAGGAGGCGCGGGGAGGGAGGGGATGAGTGAGGGAGGGAAATGCTGAATGAGGATGAGACCAACTTTGGGCGTTTGGGGGAGTGTGTGGTTGAAGATTAATTACCAAAATGTGTTAATTTCCCATTCAGAAAAAGTACCATCTCCATGCTTTTCTCCCAAGAAAACTAAATGTTGAAATAAAGAAAGTAGAGTTTATGTTGCCTAGAGCTTTTTATTATTCTTTGGAAAGACTCCTATATAATTTTACTATAAGGATTGATAGGCTATTCCCACGAAATTGATACCTGATAGAAATACTAAAATATTACTCTGGCTTTTTGTTGTTTTCTGGAGTTAACTTCGAGAGAAATAATATAATATATATAATATATATAACTCAAAAAGAACCCCAAATAAAAAATGCTTGTGAGCCACAGGAACAAAAGTAAAAACTGTAGGAGTGTCCCAAAAGAAGTAGAGATATGCTTTTAAGTCTATAGGAAGTTTTATTTATCATAAAAGCTTTGAGGCAATGGTTCCCTGCACTTCCAGTTTTATAGATATGAACAGATAGAAACACTGCAAGTATTTTCTCAAATGTTTAGCATCAAGCATAACATCTGTTACACAAGCTGCTGTCTCTCAGTTTGCTGGAATCTCAGAAATTCAAGTCCTCTGAAACAAAATGTTTTCCTGTGCATATTGCTCAAATTTTGGAAATCATAGAACTGGTCTAATTTATTAAAACATTTATTGGCAAAAGCATTCATGGCAAGGAAGATAAAATCAATAAAGTTGCTTATTGCACATGATGCCTTTTTCTTTTTTTTTTAAGGATTTTTAAATTTTATTTATTTGTCAGACAGAGAGAGAGAGAGAGAGAGAAGGAGATGATCAGACTGAGCAAGGAGCCTGATGTGGGGCATGAATCCAGGACCCTGGGATCATGACCTGAGCTGAAGGCAGACACTTAACCGGACTGAGCCACCCAGGCATCCCATGATACCTTTTTGTGACAAATCTTTTCTTCTCGGAGCTGGTTTTTTTGCTGGTAGCTCCACACTTTAATGCAGCTTGATTTTCTTTGGGGAGGAAAGAGTATGCTTGGGAACTCAGCAAAAGATGAAATTTCAGAAGAGTTAACACAAGTAAAATCTACCATGCTCTCAGGTTTGACAAATATTTTGATGAAATAATAAAGATAATGGTCATCCAGTAATAGCACTGAAAGCAGAAGAGTCACCCTAAGCCTGATGTTCTTTTTTTTAAGATTTTATTTATTTGAGAGAGAGAGAAAAAAAAAAAACATGAGTGGCGGAGGGGCAGAGGGAGAAGCAGACTCCCTGCTGAGCAGGGAGCCCAATGTGGGGCTCCATCCCAGGACCCTGGGATCATGACCTGAGCTGAAGGCACATGCTTAACCAACTGAGCCACCCAGGCGCCCTTAAGCATGACATACTTTGTAATCGCTGATTAGCCATCAATTAACACTAGCACTAGTATATACACAGTATATATTATAATTTTTAAAAACCAGGAAGAACCCTACTTTGCTTTTGTAAATCGCTTGATTCTTGACAAACACTGTAAATTACGTTATTTCCTTTCATTTTCACAAGATTCTTTTTTTTAAAGAAGAAAATGAGGCCCCTAGAGGTCCAAAAACTTTTCCTCTGCCTCAGAGCAGAGTTAATAGTATAATTAGGCCTGTGTACACGTCTTTGTGTTTTGACTCCTGTAATCTTCCCTCTGTTTTATAATAGTTCTCCTCACCTCCTGCCCCCAAATAACTACTTATAGTTAAATAATTTCTTACACTTAACAAGGCACTTTTACATATTTTATCCCATCATCGAAACAGTCCTTTGTAAGGTATATATTGCTCCATATTAAAGAGAAAACCAAGGTGCAGAGGGGATAAGTATCTGGGGCTCAAGTTAAATGGTAGACCTCACACCCGCCCCTCATCATCAAAGTCTGCATCTGGTTAACAGAAAGGCTGGTTACGGATCCGATTCCAAAAAGGAGTGGTCCATGTATATAAAGATTGAGAAAAGAGGATTTTATTTGCTTTCCTTTGGCTTAAGTTACTTTATATGCTGTATGTGTGGGTGGAAAAAGTTATCGGCAATAATGAAGTGATGCTCCACAGAAGTCAATTTAGCAGACAAGTCAAGGGTGAGTAATCAGTGTTGTGGGAGTCCCACAAAAGACGTTCTGTGAGTACTGAATTTTGTACTGTTTTCAGTAGTGGTTAAATATTGCCATTTTGTGGGCCTGAGTATTTATAGGCCCATTTCGTTTGACTTGGACTATTGCAAAATCAAAATCCCAGAATTCAACCCAGGTTGTAGTTCAGTTCTAAAACGAACTGTCGTAAAGCTTTGATGTGACCAGGGGATCAGCAGAAAGAAGCTTAGTGTATCTTTCTAGTTAACCCATGGCTAACTTGTTAAGTACTATAACATGCATCCTTCTTTCTCTGAGACAGTTTTCTTAATGCATGGTTTTGCCTATAATTATTAAAAGCACTCCCTTTGACTCTCGGTTTGAATGATAAATTATATGATTACCTTAACCGTAAGACTTTTTCCCCAGTTCTTGCTGCAAATATTAATAAAAACATGACGTTATCCTCACTTTGTAATTGCAGAGCATTGACCTTATTTGACCCGTGGGTGGAGAGCTAGCATCTCGGGAGCATCAGTTCAAATCGGTGAACACTGCACAGTACCGGGAAGGAAGAAATTGAGGCATGGGGCGATTTCTGTCTATCTGCAGCCTCTCTGTGCAGCTCACTTTCTCCTGTATGACTGCATTCTGAGTGTTCATGGATTTCCCATGCTACCTGACTGCTTTCTTATTTCTGTGCTCATTCTTGTTGCTCTTTTTTCTTGATCTATTGTGTTGTAAGAGCCAAGGGCTTCTTTCACCTTTCTCGTACAAAGCCAAGGAGACCATAGCCATACAAGAGCACAGAGCTCAGAGCAGCTGGCCCTTAAGTCCCAGAGCCACTCCAGGACTTCAACAGTAGTAACTCGTAGATACTCTCCTTTTAAAAAAAAAAAATTTTTTATTTAAATTCAATTAGCCAACATAGAATACATTGTTAGTTTCAGGTGTAGCGTTCAGTAATTTTTCAGTTGCTTATAACCCTCAGTGCTCATCACATCATGTGATATTCACTCCCTTGCCCAGCTATTGTTATACTTGACTTTGGTTAGTTGGTCTGTTTATATGTCCTGCTACAAGGTGGCATTCTACTTTCTACTGTATGTACTTTTTCCACCCTGTACTTCTGTGCTTAGTTATAGCACCACCTTCTTGGTGTGGAATTATACATGGGTTATCATGGCCTCTCCAGTCACTCTGTCATGACCCTTGGGTTTTAGCAGCCACTTTTAACTCTCTCTTCTCTTCGAACTTGATACAAACAACCTTTGCCTAATAACTCCTATGTTACAACGTATCATTGACTAGCCTGGCATTGTCTGCCCTTAGCTCAGAGAACCAGCTACAGGTCTAATCGG
The DNA here is from genome assembly GCF_009762305.2 of Zalophus californianus. Lineage (NCBI taxonomy): Eukaryota > Metazoa > Chordata > Mammalia > Carnivora > Otariidae > Zalophus > Zalophus californianus. The sequence goes on along the minus strand of NC_045599.1, from coordinate 73,274,491 downwards.
CTAGGAACAAGAGGCAAGGAAGTTAAGTTCACATCAAGCATAAGCTGCTCTTTCAAGGTGGGCTGTGGATTAGTCAGACACTGTGACTGACATACCTGGTAGGGCATGCCCATTGGTTGCCATGGATTTCCCCATTGTGTGGTTTCAACTTATAAAGTCATTTAGTCCATTGACCTCCAACTAATCATAATGTTGCCATGGTAAGTGAATCAGGGAGCTTCACTGAACTGAGAATACCTTAGGAGCTTTTGAGTTCTGTTTTTGAGAATTCAGTTTTTAAAATTTTTGATTTCCATATGACGGAGATTTCCACTGTGCAAATATCTTCAATGTCATAGAAACTAGGAGAGATGACTAAGTAGAAAATGGTAATGACTAAGTAGAAATCCTCAATGATGCTTCTTGATATCCTTGACAAGGTTGTTAAATTTGCAAAGTTGAAAATGTAAAAGCTTTCATGAAGTTCTAACTTCAAGTGGATTTTGTTGAGAGACAAAGTTAGAGCTGCACTCAGCATGGCCTGAGTGTATAAAACACATGCTGAAAAACCAAGCCAATCTGCAATCCACTGTGCATGGCAGTTCTAGGAGCATTCAAGAAAATCTCCTAGAATGCAGACATTCTTCTCCCTCCTTGTACACTGCTACAATAACTCCACTTCCTATTGATGATAATGATCAACCACCCCAGCTAACAGAGTAACCCCATTTTTTTTCACCTATAATGAAAATCTCAAAAAACCAAGGTGGCACTCTCAAGTTTCAATCCATCAGCACTATTATATCTTCTGGTGGCAGCTTTCTTACCTGCGTAAAAAGGCCTCCTAAGCAGCAGAGCTCCAAGTAAGAGAGACCCTCAGATTGATTCCCCCATGTATTTTGCAAGTGTTTCATGATATACATTTTAAAAGTCTGGAAATTCTTTGTAGATAAGCCTTCTCAAAGACTTGCTTTTATAATTAGCACAATGGGCCAGGCTAGGCTGCATATTAAAATCATCTAGGAGCTGTAAGAGAAAATATTGCTGCCTGGGTCCCGCCCGCAGAGTTTCCAGGTGCCCAGCCAAAGCCTTCAAGGTTGAGAACCACTAATCTGTTTAAATGAGGCAAAGAAGGGTTGGGAAATTTGACATTATCATTGATGGTAACTGCCCAGCTTCAAGCAAGCCAGGAACATGGAGGAAGGGCTTCTGCAAAAATAGTGGCTGGGTGGAGTAGAAGACGTGGGTGCTCTGGACATAATCCTTCCAAATGCTTCCTTTCAAATTCTCAGAGACCCTCTCTTCCACATTCTTTTTCTGCCTTTCCCATAAGTGACCTGATGAAGTTCTGACTTTTACTCAAAATGTACAACTTCAAATATTGCATCTACTTTTTGGCCTTATGAGTCCCAAAACTTTGACTGTTGTCACAGAAACCTCCCTAATCCTCTACCTGTGGCTGGAACCCTGAATTTCAGACTTTGAGCTAGGCATTTATTTTACATTCCCACCAAAGTTGTACAAGGATTCCCTCTTCTCCATATTCTCACCAGCATTTGTTATATTTTATTTTTTTTAATAATAACCATCCTAAAAGGCATGATGTGAAATCTCATTGTGGTTTTGATTAGCTTTTCCTGATAGTGATGTTGAGCGCCATTTCATATACTTGTTGGCCATTTGTATGTCTTCTTTGGAGAAACGTCTATTCAGGTCTTTGCCCAATTTTTAATCAAACTAGTTTGTGTGGTTTTTTGCTCTCGAGTTGTATGAGTTCCTCATGTACTCTGGATATTAATCCCTTATTGGGCATATGGTTTATAAATATTTTCCCATTCCACAGGTTATCTTCATTTTGCTGATTGCTTCTTTTGCTCCGCAGAAGCTTTTTAATGTGATATAGTCCCACTGGTCTATTTCTGCTTTTGTTGCCTGTGCTCTTGGTGTCATATCCAAAAATTCATTGCCAAGAACAATACTGAGGAGTTTTTTCCATGTTTTTTTCTGGGAGTTTTACAACTTCAGATCTTGTAATTAAGTCTTTAATCCATTTTGAGCTGATTTTCACATATGGTATAAGATAAGCGTTAATTTCATTCTTTTGCATGTGGATATCTAGTTTTAACAACACCATGTACTAAAGTGGTTGTCCTTTCCCCACTTTCTGTTCTTGGTGCCTTTACAGAAGATTAGTTGACCTTGGGTTTCTTCTCTGATGTATGGGTTTCTTTCTGGGCCTTTTATTTTGTTCCATTGGTTTATACAGATGTTTTTTTGCCAGTACTATACTATTTTGATCACTGTAGCTTTGTAATATAGTTTGAAGTCAGAAAGTGTCATGCCTCCAGATTTGTTCTTTCTCAAGATTGTGTTGGTTATTTGGGGTCTTTTGTGTTTCCACATGACCCAGCAATTGCATTTCTGGAGATTTGTGCAAAGGAATTTAAGTCAAGATTGCGAAGAGATAACCTGCATTCCCATGTTTATTGTAGTATTCATAATAGCCAAGATATGGAAATGACCTAAATGCCCATTGATGGATGAATGGATAAAGGAAATTTATTGTATGTATACAATAGAATAACATTCCATCTTTTAAAAAAAAAAAAGGAAAGTCTTCCATTTGTGACAACATGAATAGACCTGGAGAACATTATGCTAAGTGAAATAAACCAAACATAGAAAGACAAATACTGTATAATCTCATTTACATGTAGAATCTAAAATAGTAAAACTTATAGAAGCAGAGAATGGTGATTGCCCGGGTCGAGGGAGAGGGGAAAATGAGGAGGTAATGGTCAAAGGGTACAAAGTTTCACTTACGCAGGATGAACACATCCTGGAGATCTGCTGTATAGCACCATGCCTTTAGCTAACAATACTGTATCATATATTTAAAAATTCTCTAAGAGGGTGGATCTCTTATTAAGTATTCTGACCACAAACAAGAAAATGATAATAAAAATGAGGTGGGAGGAAACTTTGGGAGGTGCTGGACGTGTTGGCAGCCTTGATGGTTACACAGATGTATCTTATCCCCAAACTCATCAAATTGTATATTATGTATGTATAGCTTTTTACACATCAATCATACCTCAACACAGTAGTTTAAACAGAGCAACTGAGTGTGGAGCATGACAGTTTGGGGAGAAGAAGGATCTATTTGAAGTTCCCATAATAGTCACTAAATAAGTGTTAAATTTGAAAAAAATATGTTTAAAATGACAAAGCTTGTTTTAGAGCTGTATATGTACCTAGCACTTCAAATATCTCTTTCCTAATACATGTTAACATTTGGGGACTTAATAAATATTTTTAGAAAGATACTATAAAAAATATATTTCTAGTATCTCCCTATAATTAGCCTACCAGTTTTCTTCTGGGAACCGCTTCAGTGAGCCTGAGGAGAGATGACTCTCTAGATCTTACGTTCTTGACATCCTTCTTTTAGAGAGTTGGAGGGATCCTTGGGAGTTTTCACTGTGGTGGCTTGGAGCTTGCTTCTCCTCTCACACTGTTGGCACCATCATTCTTCCAGGGGCTCAGCTCAGACTTCTGTGTGACTCATCCATCCATTGCCCTATCTCCCACATCTTGTCAGTTGACAAATTTAGTTGATTGAATCTCCTCAGTATCTCTCAAATTCACTTTTTATTTTCATTACCACTGACCAGATCAGACCCTTGTAACTTAAACTTGACTGTTATAAAACCTTTAAAAAACTTCTATATCCACAGGATTTCTCTTCTGTCTTCTATCCTGTGGAAAGAAAAGGCCTGGTTTTGATTATTTCTGAAATCTAAGCACTTAGGCCAGAGCAGATAGGCAATAAGTGTTTGTTAAACAAGGCCTGGTTATTACTGCTTCTTTCTTCAAAAGATGGTTTCATGTTGCCCATGGATCGAAACTCTCCTCAGCCTGGTGTCATAGTACACGAGTCTTCCTTTCTACCTCATTTCTCACACTATCCAGTGATGCCCCCTCTGGTCCATCCTCCCTTCTTCCAAATCTTCATTTGTCAACGTCCCACCCATATTTTCACACGCTGATCCATTGACCTCTCTCTGAGGTCACCTCAGATTCTTCTCACATTGTAATTGGTCTTTCTTTCCTGTTCTCTCAGTGGCTTAATAACTCCACTACGGCAGTCTGTCTTTAATTACAGCTCTTGAGGGGACAGGGTTTCATTATAAGTGCCAATTTTGACTAATTGGTAATGGCAGCCTATAGCACTATATATTAGAAAAAGATTCTAAGGGTATACTTAGGTTCCTCATGACAGAAGGTGCCAAAACAGAAAAAGAGAGGAAACAAACCACATATGAAACCCAACTTTGTCATTCATCCCCATGTCTGTGTCTGTTCAGCCAGATCATGTGTCCTTAAAGACATCAAAAAAAAAAAAGACATCTTTCTATTTTCATTGCTTCTGTCACAATTTGTTCTTTAACACCCTATTCCCTGATTTTAAAAGTTTACAATCTAAAATGGCAAATATGGCATTTGAGATAGAATGTGATAATGGACAAGAAAGATATAAGTGCTAATGAAATGACCCTTGAAGACTGGGAAGGAAGACACAGATAACAAGAGGAGGAAGGCAGGTATTTATTCAAAGGAAAGGAAATCAGTATCTTGGAAAGAGGTCTACATTCCCAAGTTCATTATAGCATTGTTCACAATAGCCAAGATAAAAACAACCTAAATGCTTATCATTGGATGAATGGATAAAGAAAATGTGACACACACACACACACACACACACACAGACACACACACACACACACACAGAATAATATTATTCAGGCTTTAAAAAGCCAGTAAATATAAGTCCAGTGAAGTTCTCTCTTAACCAAGTATTAAATTCTAAAACAACAAAAGTGAAAAACCTAATACAGTTAAAATTATCTTTGAAAATTCCTTCCTGGCCCATATAGTATAATATACATTTTAAAATATTATACCAGGTACCCTATAAATTATTAACTCTAAACTTCAAGAGGAACTGCATAGAACAATGAAAACTACAAAATATGCAGCCATCTGAACATTCAGACTTTTCTGCCTTTAAAATACCTATCAAAATACTAGAGAGGATGCAGAGTGGGTGGAATATGTCTCCTTCCCTATAGATTTTATTACATTTCTTAGAAAGTGGTAAATCTATCTATAGCAAGTATTTATTAATGGGCTTGTTTATTTTGAAATAATGTATACACAAGAACCTAACAAAAGGCTTGGAACATACTTGGAGCTTTAACAAATGCTTTCTGGATTTGAATTTAAATTTTGCTTATTTTAGACCCACATACAAACTGTTTTACAAAAAGTTGTTTAGAAGGCCTTGATTGGCTTCCTGTCTTTCCAAGTTGGCATCTCCTGTGTGGTGTAGTGAACAGCTATCACTCTTGTCATTTACATTAGTTACAAGACACCCTACCATAGTTCTGGAAATGTATATTTAAGGGAGAGAACATTTTTTGCCCTCCAAACTTGAAAATTGGTAACATCCGATGTTAGCTAGGATATGGGAAATACGTGTCTTGTATACTTCCAATAGTAATGTGAACTATATAAACTTTTTTGGAAAAATTCATCCTATCAGTGAAATAAAAGTGCAAGTCCTCATAGTGGCAAGTACCGAAACCAGCTCACGTGTTCATCAATAGAGAAATAATTGAAGAAATTATGATTACGGTACCCCCACACTGTGGAAAATGATGTACCTTGAAAAAAAATAGATCCATATGTATTGATTAGCGAAGTGCCCGTGACATTTTTAAGTTAAATAAATTGTGAAATAATAGGCAAAATATAGTACTATCTTTTTAAAAGACAAAAACTGAAAACTCAACAAAAGAAAAATAAACCTATATGTGTCTGTGTTTGTACAAGCCCTTCAACATGTGGAAGGATATACCCTAAATCGTTAGAATTGGTAACGCCAAGGAGGTGGGAAAAGCCAATGTTTGAGAGAAGAGCAAGACAATCATCTCACCTTTGTTGCTCTCTTGTCGAAGGCTGGATCCAAATTAGGGGTAATAGGAATTAAAAGAAAAAGAAGAAGATAGCAGGAGGGGAAGAATGAGGGGGGGGAGTCAGAGGGGGAGATGAACCATGAGAAACGATGGACTCTGAAAAACAAACTGAGGGTTCTAGAGGGGAGGGGGTGGGAGGATGGGTTAGCCTGGTGATGGGTATTAAAGAGGGCACGTTCTGCATGGAGCACTGGGTGTTATGAACAAACAATGAATCATGGAACACTGCACCAAAAACTAATGATGTAATGTATGGTGATTAACATAACAATAAATAATTAAAAATAAAGACAATTGGGAGATGGAATGGTGGTGGAAACGGAGTGGATGGGATTTAGCAACTTTGTGCATGTGGTGGAGAGGGAAATGAGGAAGTCAAGGAGAGCTCATTGATTTCTAGCCTGAGCCACTGTGGGAACCATGGTGTCATATGTAGGAACAGGGGTACCATGAAAAGAAGTGGAATCTTTCTTATTGTTACCAGAGGAGAGATGAGGAGTTTGGGTTATCTGTCAAAGTTGTGCTGCTTCTTGTTTTAAATGATAATTGCTCCTATAGGAAAGCTGCTTTCTTGGTCTTGAAGCATAGGGGGGGGAAAGCTGCTTTATAATTGTATTTCATATGAACTGTAGAATTAGAAGAGTCAGACCGGCATCTAAATTTTTACCTTATCCATGCATATTATTCCAAAACAAAAGAATATTTCTTTTTGAATTGGAAGAAAAAATATAGGAATTTAAAATAATTTCAATATGTAAAGAAAAGTCAATTTTCCTATTGTATTCAAAGTGGCATAAAGTATAAAATGTGACCTATACAATTTTTATTGTTTCTTTTGTGTTGTTTTAATATAGCTATTCTCCTTGCAAGTGTTTATTTAACTTAATGCCTGTAAATTAATAGTATATTGTTACTAAAGATATCCTATAGGGGTAGGATTGCAAAAATGTTTAGTTCTAGAAATAGCTTGTGCACTTTTATTCTACAGAAAGCAGCATTAGAAATTTAGTCCCACTGAGTATTTATTTCTTGCAAATACTGTCAAAAATACTGGGTAAATTTATTTCTGTATAATTACATCATATTTTATGCTGGGATTGAAATAGAAATGTGTAATCCATCAGTATGACCCTTTTGCATAGATAAATGAGTCAACACAGTTACCTGAATAAATCACTTTGTCAGCTCACTTGTATGGAAATGAACTGTTCTTGCATACCTTTATTCTCCATTCATCACTGATTGTATTTTTACTTCAGACACTATTCCTATGTAGTCTTGCTTTGTTGAATTATGTGGGGCTACCCATGGGGAATGTTTTTCATCTTATATTTGTTATCTTGAATCTGAGTTAAAACAAGAATTCCTATAAGTGTCATGGTGTTTTTTTTTTTGAGTCTAAAGAATTTCCTGAATTTAAAAACCTTCAGAGAACTAGGTGATTATGGCATGGGAACGCACAAGATGATTCATTTTATTAACTAATTCTTCCAGTTTGAGTGAAGCTATATATGGCCCCCACTAGAGAAAATAGGAAAGAGATAATAAATTTAATATTTTGTATATTTCTTGTTTTTCAGAAAATAAATACTGCTGGAACCAGTAATGCAGATGTCCCCTTGGCTGATCCCGGAATGTACCAATTGGACATTACATTAAGAAGGGGTCAAAGTTTAGCTGCCCGAGATCGAGGAGGTAAGAACATAAGAACACCACCACCTAGAAACTTATTTTATGTGTTTTTGACAAATTTTTTTTTCCTTACGTTTGCTTCAGTAAAAAAAAAAAAAAAAAAAAAAAAAATCACCTTTAGTATTATAATTTTTGGAAGGTTGGGTTCAGCAATATGGGTTGAAGCTTTATTTACTCCTGTGATCACGGAGAAAGAGGTTATGATGCAAATTCAAAAAATCTGAACTGGTCCTGTCCCAAACAGTATGGTCCCTACTAAACTGCTGACATATTAGACTCTGCCTTATATATTATCAGTGACATAATTGGTTAGTAGATGAAGCACATATTTGGAGCCATATCAGAAGTAACCATTTGGCAGACCTGAAATTCTTGTTGCTGCATAGATTTGCACAGTTGAATCTGCTGACATTGCAGAATCCAGGACAGACATTTCGCCAAAACTTTGGAGATTCCCACCAGTGATTTTTCTGAGGCTTGGTTGGACCTGGCAGTAGTCTCATGGTAGGTCTTTGTAGTCAATGATGAAAGAAGAGACAAGGAAAACACTCTCTAGTTTCTGGTTTCCAAATCTCAAGGCAGTCTCCTGGTGAACTAGCCTGGGCTACATTAGGGATTCCTTGAACCCACATGAGAGGCAGCCCTGCGGATGGACGCTAGGTAGACTGTGGAGCATCCTGTTCACAGTTCAAAACACTAGCTATTCAGAGTGTGGAGACCTGAGGGGCCTGAAGACCCACAATTCCAATTCCATACGAAGCTGAATTTGAGTGTAACTCCTCCAACAAGGAAGTGGGGAGAGCCCCTAAGCCTCTAACAGGTGTCAGACAACCTGAAAAGTGCTCCTGACATCATGCAGTCTCATTTGTCTGCTCCCACCCTATTTGACATCCACACTTAGGGTTTGGAAGGAACCAAATTACGACTACAGTTTATAATTCTATCTCTTGTCTCTACAAGAATAAAATGGAGAAAATAATTTAGTATAATAGTGGGTTTTTAAAGACTAGAAACTGTACAACTAATAGATTTAATTTTTTAGTAAAAACTAGTGAATGAAGGTGTGACTAGAAATGTAGAATTTTAACACATTTAATTTTCAAAATTAACCATCTGGCTAAGTAGTCGAGGACAAATTTTTATTGAACTGAACTGCTTGTCTCAAAATCAGTTACAATTAGATTAGAGAAAGAAAATAATGCTATTAATACAATATTATTTGGTTGTATATACGTGTACTACATTTTTTAGTTTGAGGAGTAGTCTTAATTACATTCTGTTGCATCATTTGATTTAAAACAGAATTGAATCAGCCATCAGGAGATCAAAATTTTAGTCCTAGATATGCCCTCCCAACAATATTAAATACATATGCCCATAATTATTTAATACAACATTGTTTGTAATTATAAAATGCCTATACATAGGCGAGGTGGTTAAACAAAACATGGTACATCCGCATGATGAAATATTATGCAGCTATAAAATAAAGAATAAAGAAAATCTCTAGGAATTGATATGAAAAGAGTTACAGGGGGGTGCCTGGGTAGCTCAGTCACTTAAGCATCTGACTCTTTATTTCGGCTCAGGTCATGATCTCAGGGTCGTGGGATTGAGCCCCTCATCAAGCTCCTCACTCAGGAGGGAGTCTGCTTGAGATTGTCTCTCTCCTTCTCCTTCTGCAACACCCCCCCAAATAAATAAATAAATCTTTAAAAAGAAAAACAGATAAGAGTTACAGGATATTATTGACAAGGCAAAGTACAAAAGATTATTGACAATATGGAATGTAAGAAAGGGGGAGTATAAGAAATTCTGCATTATCTGTTCATTTATTCAAAAAGAAATATTGGAAGTAAAATCCAGAAACTAATGAGATTAATAACATACATAATATAGGTAAGAACAGGTGTCAAGAATGAGTGATGGGAATGGGGTAAAAAGGATGAGGAGGAAGTGATTTTTCTCTGATCATATGAAACAATATTTGGATTATACACCATAAAACTCAAGACAAAAAAAAGCACTATCCTTGATGTACTCTAGAGCATGACTACCAGTTCTGAAACTACTTAATGTGTATACTGGGACTGAACAAATAAGTAAATATATTGTAGGTAATGAGAGCCAGTTTTTCCACTGTTGGAGAAAGAAGTTACAAAAATAGAACAAGGAAAAGCTGCAAAGAACCTTCTGGTTTTAGAGGGGCATCAGTATGAACTAATGGTTTTTAATACATATACAGATAGACCGAAATTATAATGCATAGAGGTGTGTGTGTGTGCATGTGCGTGTGTGTGTTTCCTAGATCTATCTGCTGAGAGGGCCTAGAAACAATTGCAAATGTGTAATGACAGAGTAGCAATCGACGCAGGTTGAGCCCAGATTTTGGTTTCTAAATACAATTTTCCCAAGAAAAGTAAGCAGTGCTCCTGGAGAAGTGGTTGATTGCAGATCTGGGCCAGGGAAAGTGCAAGAAGAGCCTGGAATATTTTGCAGTCCCAGAAAGTAAGGAAGTAATAAAAAATTGATGGCATGATGTCAAAACAACATAGAAGCCAACTTAAAAGAGCTCCTAGTAATCAAAACTTGGACAATTTCAGCAACAAAATAAATGATGATAATAATGAATTCTAATCCATCGAATAATATGAGTTCATGCTGGTAAGTAAATAACTGAATAAATAAATAAGTGGGAGAGAAGGTGCAGCTTTTCTTTATGGTAGAATTCCAATGAACAAATGTAGAAGGGAAAATAAGAATAGAAAATCACCTTTTAACAAACAACACAGTAACATTTTGCAGGCAAAAATCATCAATTGATGCTAAAATTACATGTGCAAAATTATGATGAGAAATGGGATATTTGCATCATTTAAAAGTATTTCCTAACAATTTACATATGAATTACAAAGGAGGAAATAGTAACTTTACAATTGAGAGACTTGGAAGATACCACCTTACCCAAGTGTAATAAGAGACAGATATCATGGACCTCCTGATATGATGCACTGAGAAAGGCACATCATTTCTCTGACATTCTCATCAAAAAATGCATAGAGTCAATGTGATCATGAGAAAATATCAGACATACTCTGACAATATACAATGCTAATTATCTGACCTGAGTAGTAGCTGTCCTGTGGACATGGGGCGCATGATCTCGTCCCATGGTTCCATGTCTCCAGAGTTGTCAGTCTGGATGGCACTGTTCACACACACTGTCTTTCCTACAGCTGCAAATTTCTCTGTGTGGTTGTCTCTGCCACAAAGAGGAATTTTTTGAAGTAGAACAAGAGGGCCATATTCTTTTTTTTTTTAAGATTTTAAAAAATTTTTTATGTTATGTTAATCACCATAAATTACATCATTAGTTTTTGATGTAGTGTTCCATGATTCATTGTTTGCATATAACACCCAGTGCTCCATGCAATATGTGCAAGAGGGCCATATTATTAAGAAAAATGGGAAAAAAAATATTTTGTGAAAGTGAAGAATATCTACATGTGTTTAAAATGCGAACTCCAATTCAGCTTCACTGTTTTACTTACTTGGCCTGACATTTATGACTTTTTTATTGAGTAGATATGAGAGGAGATATTTAAAAAAAAGGAAACAACTTGAGTTAAGTATCAGACTGATTAAAATTTATCTTAGACCCGCCTCTGAATGGCAGATGTGTTAAGCATGTGACTGGATAGGTCGTATTGGGTGACTTTACACTTGTGAATTTATATACATCCAGGACAGTTAAATGGGGATGGGTAGTTCAAAGTGAGAAAAATCATTCGTTTTTGATGCAGTGTTCCATGATTCATTGTTTGCGTATAACACCCAGTGCTCCATTCAATATGTGCCCTCTTTAATACCCATCACTGGGCTAACCCATCCCCCCTCCCCTCTCCCCTCTAGAAGGCTCAGGTTGTTTCTCAGAGTCCACAGTCTCTCATGGTTCGTCTCCCCCTCCGATTTCCCCCCAGAGAAAGACATGTATCATATGACCTCACTGCTATGAGGAATTCTTAATCTCAGGAAACAAACCGAGGGTTGCTGGAGTGGTGGGGGGTGGGAGGGATGGGGTGTTTGGGTGAAGGACATTGGGGAGGGTATGTGCTATGGTGAGCGCTGTGAATTGTGTAAGACTGATGAATCACAGACCTGTACCTCTGAAACAAATAATACATTCTTCCATTTTTATAACCCTTTTTACAGAACAAGTAGATGACTTCTTGCAATGCTTCTGCATTGTGCTAAGTTTTATTGTGTCTATGAACTAGAAACACATGATCTTGAAGAGTATGATGCACATAATTTCAAAGCCAAACTCCACATTCTATTAGCTATGTGATTTGGAGTAATATGTACAATCTCTCTGCTGCCATCGTAGGGTTCCAGAGTTAGCAAATAAAAATACAAGATACCTCATTAAATGTGAATTTCAGATAAACAACACATTACTTTTAGTATAAATACATCTCATCTAATCCACAGTATAATGAATATAGATAATAATATTGTACTATAACTATGTAATATGGTATTGCTACAATGACAACATATGACAATTTATAAATTTAAACACACCGAACTCCTCAAACTTACACAATATTACATGTCAACTTTAATAAAAAAATAATAAAAATTTGTCAAATAAATATATTTTATATAATATTTAAGACATACTTCACTTAAATGTTATGTATTGTTTATCTGAAATTTCAATTTAACTGAGTTCCTTATTTTATCTGGCAGCCCTGTGACAATCGTCATGTCTAGTTATTACTAGAAAAATGCCATTTATATTTTAGTTGGCTTGGGTTTTTCAGGACCATATTATAATCTGTCACATTTGAATGTAATGTCTTGACATGGTTATTTGCATTGTTAGAAAAGTAAGAGCAATCTGTGTACTTATATCTGGTGATAGCAATTGCCTACAATTTGATTTCTTGTAATTTGTACCATGGAAGATGTATTAATTTTCTAGGTCTGCTTTAACAATTTAGTGCAAATTTGGTGGCTTAAAACAACAGAAATTTATTATCTCACAGCTCTGGAGTCCAGGAGTCAGTCAAGGGTGTGGTAGGGGAACACTCCCTCCAAAGGCTCTTGGGAAGAGTTCTTCCCTGCCTCTTCTAGTTTCTGTTGATTCCAGACATTCCTTGGCTTGTGGCAGCATCACTCCGACCTCTGCTTCCATCCTCACAGGGCATTTGCCTCCGTGTCTCCAAGTCTCCAGTCTCTCCCCACTTTCTTTCATAAGGACAGTCATTGGATTTAGGGCCCACCCTAAATCCAGGATGATCTCATCTCAAGATTCATACCTGAAGTACATCTACAAAGACCCTATTTCCAAATAAGGTCACATTCATAGGCATGGAGTTAGGACTTAGACTATCTTTGGGAGAACCCAAGTCATTCCACTACAGAGGACAACTGATTCTCTTCAGACACTAGGAATAAATTTAAATAATCAGAAAAGTGATCCATATTTTATGTCATCTAAAGAAGGTCTTAGAACTAAAGTAAACTGTGGCAAAAACATTTGAATGAGGCATTAGATCATCTGCAGAAAAAAAAAGTGATCTATGTGAACTTGTTTATTGTGACTCTATCTATAACAATGTTAGAAGTGCTGAGAATTGTGCAAGACTGTTGAATCACAGATCTGTACCTCTGAAACAAATAATACAATATATGTTAGAAGAAGAAGATGATGATGATGATGATAGCAGGAGGGGAAGAATGAAGGGGGGAAATCGGAGGGGGAGATGAACCATGAGAGACGATGGACTCTGAAAAACAAACTGAGGGTTCTAGAGGGGAGGAGGGTAGGGGGATGGGTTAGCCTGGTGATGGGTATTAAAGAGGGCACATTCTGCATGGAGCACCGGGTGTTATGCACAAACAATGAATCATGGAACACTACATCAAAAACTAATGATGTAATATATGGTGATTAACATAACAATAAAAAATTTAAAAAAAACTAATGATATAATGTATGGTGATTAACACAATAAAAATTAAAAAAAAAAAAAAGTCCCTACACTGAGTAGAGTTAGAGAACTCCAGTCACTCTACTCTGTGGGTCTGATGTGTCACCTCGCCAAAGAAAGTTTCCAGATGCTCTGAGAACAGTGTTTTCAAGCTGGAGTAAGAATTATAGAAACCTGGGGATGGGAAAGGATCTAGACGGTTTTCCCCTGCAAGCTTCACTTTTCTCACAGTTTAATGAAACCTCTCTAACCAAGACCTTATATCAGTTACAGACAGCCAGATCCGAGGAAATGATTGGAAAGCATTTTTTTCCCAAAATAAATTCAATTTTATAAAACATATTCTGTATTCTAAGTATAAATAAGCCCTTTTCAAGTTGGAGGGCCTGCCAGCAATTTTGTCATTAGATGTAATTTATGAGAACTTTTCAAGAGAGTTATTCTCTGAGTGTGAATTATGCCTCAGGGACGATATTTGGTGTTTACGTATATTTCCTCTAATCTTCACACGGTTGGCTGTAGGGGCAGGTGCCACCCCAACACATTCACTCACCTTTCAGTGTTAGGGTCGTCTTTGGTTTTGACCCTTAGGAATTTCCTCTGTGGTAGAATGGCCATATATCCTGGTTTGCCTGGGGGCAGGGTTTTTTTTTAACTGTTAGTTGGCATAATTGTTAATAGTGGTTCATTTCACTCTGAAAAGGGTCCCCATTCTAAAGACATACTATATATACTGATGCTTCCTAGAAAAAATTCTAGTCCCATTAAAGTTGATCAGAAAATTAAGTGTTGTAAGCATTCCTTTTTTCCAGGAAGGAGAATGCAATTTGTATCATCAGAGGAAGGTTTATCTGAGCAGGTTTGTTTGTTTGTTTGTTTTTAAGATTTTATTTATTTATTTGAGAGAGAGAGAGATAGCGAGAACAGGAACACAAGCAGGGGGAGTGGGAGAGGGAGAAGCGGGGCTTGTTCCCAGGACCCTGGGATCATGACCTGAGCTGAAGGCAGACGCTTAACGACGGTGCCCTCTGAGCAGGTTTGAGATGCTTTTTTTGGTAGCTCCTTCTTCAGATTTACAGGCTTTAATGAGCTGCTGTGATCAAGAAAAGGTCTGTCATGTTACCTTTTTGGGTTAAGAGGGTGAATTGAATATGTTTTTAGTCAATTGGTTTTTTTACATTTCTTACAACAGGTGGAATCAGGTATAGCTTGTTTTACCCAATACAGACACAATCACATATATGCCTGTGAAATGGCATTCCTTTCACCAGTTTCCTACCATTGGGGAATTAAAAAAAAATATCACAGTGACTCAGGGTTTTAGTAATAGCTATTTCACGTAGTCTGTGATCTGAAGTAAAGCTATACATACACACACACACACGCACATATATACGTATATTTTATACTATATAAGCTTCTGAAGAATACATATGTTCTGTTTTTCCTATCTTATTTTCAGAAGTGCAAAAAACATCATTCATTGACATACAAAGATTCCCTTGCTACATGTTAATATAACTAAGGCCATACAGTTACTAAACCCTGAGAGTGAACTTCTACCTGAGATTTTGTGGAAAGGGTAATTTTGTATATTTCATATGATCCAATTTCAGGGAGTATATAACTAAATTCCTGAGAATATTTCTCTCTATGGGCACAATACATCAAGATGCTTAACCTACTGAGCCACCCAGGTGTTCCGTAGATGTAGCTTTTTATGGACATGCCCAGTTACAAGAATCGTTACACTCAGGGAAGCCAAAAGATATAGCTTCGTTCACGTGTTTCTATTTCTCCCATGCCAGATGAAATTTGCCAACTAGGAGATCATTTTTACCATTTGCTGCCTAGCAACATAGTTGACATACTATCTATTCAGTTTAGCAGAGAAATAGAATAGCCGAAGGTCATATTCTCAAGAAGAAGGGGCAAACATTGAGAAAATTAAGAAAGTACAGGGTATTCCAGTTGTGCCTAATTGTACCAGACAGTCCCTCCTTGCTCGTAAGTGCCCAGGAAGGGGTTCAAGGCAAGGTGATTCCAAGCCTTTGGAGCTACCTAGGAGCTGTTTAGGAAACACCAGAGTCAGTATAAAAACGCATTGTCAGTTTTATTAGTCTGAATTTAGGACCTGACCCTGGAGAACAGCAGAATCAAAAGAATTTTTGCACTGGCACACAAGTACTCAGAAAGGTTGAGAAGTAGTTACAGCCTCACCTGTGTTATTAACCAAAGTAACAGCACTTTATAGCAACCGTAACAACAAAGGTAGAACAACAAATCATTTAGCTGTTTTAAGTTGTCTAGACATGACCACCCCTTACTATTCTTTCCGTTTGCCTTTTATTTTTTTCTTAAACAACTGACCATGGTCATAAACTACTCAAAAGCGAGTAAAAGTAGACCTTTTTGAGAGATGTGTTCAGTTTGGGTGAAGCAAAACCTTCCATCTATGCAGAAAGTCAATCATGTTTTACTACCTTGTGTTGAGAACAGACTTTACACTCAGTGACCATTTCTCTTTCTGAATTACCAGTCCTCTATTACACAAAGCTTTTTAACAAATAATTGTATTTAGTTTTTTTTTCAAATTACATTTATTGAGATATAATTTACATAGAGTACAACTTCCAGTTTGATGAGTTTGACAGAAAAATACAGTCATAACTAGCACCAAACCAAAAACATAGAACATTTCCATCACCCCAGAAAGTTCCTTTATGGTCTTTTGTGGTTAATTTTCTCCATACACTTCTGGCAACAATTGATCTGGTATCTGTAAAAAACAATTTTAAATTTCCTCAATATGTATGTATCTTTTTTTTTAAATGATTACATATTTCTTTTTTTTAAGATTTTATTTATTTATTTGAGAGAGAGAATGAGAGATAGAGAGCACGAGAGGGAAGAAGGTCAGAGGGAGAAGCAGACTCCCTGCTGAGCAGGGAGCCTGATGTGGGACTCGATCCCCGGACTCCAGGATCATGACCTGAGCCGAAGGCAGTCGCTTAACCAACTGAGCCACCCAGGCGCCCAATATGTATGTATCTTAAATATACATGCATATATATGAAATGATAGGTGATACATTTTAGAGATTGAATATAATTTTGTAAAGCATAAGACATTGTTTATACTGCATTGATGTTATCCTTATAATTTGAAGGCTATTTACATTTCAAATATATTTACATGTTGACAAAATATGTAAATAAAAACTACTCAGTGACCCTGATGGAAACTATGGACTCTGAGTGATAATGATGTGTCAGTGTAGATTCACTGATACGAATGTACCACTGTTGTGGAGGATGTTGATAGTGAGGAATGCCAGGCATGTGTTGGGAGCAAAGAGTATAAAGAACTCTCTGTACTTGCCAGTCAATTTGGCTATGAAACTAAAACTTCTCTAAAAATCAAAGTCTATTTAAAAAAAAAAAACAACACTACTTTGTGGAGTTAAAGTATCTTTACTCTGTCTCCATTTTAATTTAGCTTAAGTATATAAAATAATACAACTATGGTTGATACTAAAAACTTACCGGAACTGTAAAATTTTATTCAAGGAAGAATCCAAATGGAATAGCATGCAGCATTGTCTGAAGTTTAAAACAACTATACTTGAATCACTAATTATTAGGGAAATACAAATCAAAACCACAATGAGATATCACCTTACACCTGTCAGAATGGCTGCAATAAAAAAGATAAGGAATAAATGTTGGCAAGGATGTAGAGAAAAAGGAACACTTGCACACAGTTGGTGGGAATGTAAATTGGTGCAGCCACTGTGAAAAATAGTATGAAGTTTCCTCAAAAATGAAAAAATAGAACTACCATATGATGCAATAATTCCACTACTGGATATTTCCTTAAAGAAAACAAAAACACTAATTCAAGAAGATATATGCACCCATATGTTTATTGCAGCATTATTTACAATAGCTAAGATATGAGAGTAAATAGATGAATGAATGAATAAACGTGTGATATACATCTATAATGAAATACTACTCAGCCATAAAAAAATGAGATCTTGTCATTTGTGACAACATGGATGGACCGAGAGGATATTATGCTAAATCAGACAGAGAAAAACAAATACTGTGTGATTTCATTTATATGTGGAATCTAAAAAATGAAACAAAGAAACAAACAGATGCTTAAATACAGAGAACAAACTGGTGGTTCCCAGAGGGGAAGTGTGTGGGAAAATGGGAGAATATATAAAGGAGATTAAGAAGTATCAACTTCCAGTTGTAAAATAAATAAGCCATGGAGATGAAAACTACAGCATAGGGAATTTGTTGATAATATTGTAATAACGTTGTTTGGTGACAGATGGTGACTACACTTATGATGACCCCTGAGCAATAGAATCATTGAATCAATAGGGTGTTACACCTGAGACTAATATAACACTGTATGTTCGTTATATTTTGTTAAATAACATACATACAAGAACATAATACAAGAAAAAAAAGAGATAGAAATTCTGCAACTGGGATTGAGAGACATGGGAAAAGAATAATAAATCTAGTTTAGGAATTTCCATGAGAATAGAGGAGAAGAAATAGTTGCTGAGTTAATGGATGATAATTTTTCAATTCCGACAAAGGATATAAATCCGTAAGTACCCAAAACATGACTTATAGCAGGCTTGATAAATAACAGAACTCTGGATCCAGATACATTATAGTAAAACTCCAGAACACAAAGGCAAAAATATTTTAAGAGAGATCTACATATGAATGACAGTTTGACTGAAGATTTCACAACAATGACTTGGGTTAGAAAACATAGTTATCAATAATCTCTTTGAAGGGCTGAAAGAACCTATCAATCTGGAATTAGAACATAATTGTCCACCTCGAGTTATCTACCTAGCAAAATAATCTTCCAAGATTGAAAGCAGAATAAAGCTATTTTGTAATTAGTATCTGAGAGAATTTGCCACTGTCAAGCTTCACCGAAAGAGCTTCTGAAAGATTACTTCAGGAAGAAGAACCTCAGATGTGAGATCTAGTGAGTAACAGTGAGCAAAGGAATTGGTAAACCTACAGGTAACATTAAATAAGCATGATTTATATGAAGTAAAAATTGTTATAATGTCTTGTGTGATTTTTAAAGGACTAAATGAAAATACTGGGTAACAACTTATGAGTCAGGAGTGGAGGGTTTGGAAATATTCTACAATGGGATGTAACGAGCACTGGGTGTTATATAAGACTGATGAATCACTGAACTCTGCAGCTGAAACTAATAATACACGATATATACATTAATTTAAATTAAAAAATGAAAAGAAAAAAATATTCTACAGACTGTATTACTCAGCAGGGTGAACTTCAGAATTGTTGATGTATGGAGGCATGTTAAACTTGTCAAGAATAACTAGTAAACGAATGGAAATAGAATGTAGACCTGGGGTGCCTGGGTGGCTCAGTCGGTTAAGCGTCTGCCTTTGGCTCAGGTCATGATCCCAGGGTCCTGGGATAGAGCCCCACATTGGGCTCCCTACTCAGTAGGGAGTCTGCTTCTGCCTCTGCCCCTCCCCCCAGCTTGTGCACGCGCGCGCTCTCTCTCTCTGTCTCTCAAATAAATAAAGTCTTTAGAAAAATGTAGACCTTAAAAATTTGCAGAGGTAAAATGAAATTTTAAAAATACAAGAACAAAAAATCCCGTATTTTTTAAATGAAGATACTACTTATTCTAATTCAGTTTAATTGCATACATATTTATATCCACAGTCTTAAATTTTAGTGATAATTTACCTGTTCTGTAAGACAAGTGTACAAATTTTCCAGTTAATTAGACCTCCTATTATAAAATCAATCTGATTTACATTAATTGTTATATATCTTGCTCTGATATAAACAAAGAGAACACATTTAGCTGTCTTTTTAGACAAATTTAACAATTTAAGTCTTTCAACTATTTTTGGTGATCAAGCAAATTAAGAGTCCTCAATTAAGTCAACTTAAAGAACTTTTTTATAACTACTTAATATTTATTTACCAAGTAATACTAACAATCTTTAACTCTTGGTTTAAAATCTTAAAAGAAAAAGTTTTCTTAATTAAGGCTGGGCCATTAGCATAATTTTTGTTCTTTATCTTAGTGACCAAGACACCCATGAACTAAAACTCTGCCATTCCCTTTGAGCACTTTTTTTCTTCCATTTACGTGGAGGGAGGTTTTGAGACTCCTTGTTCTAAATTTATGTGCATCTGTTAATCTCAAAGCCAATCAAAATATGAGCTCTATTAAATTTGAGATATTGACCATACAATCTTGTTGATTTCCCTCTGGAGGCAGGCAAAGGTACCTTGTCAAAAAAGATATTATGTGTTAACATTGTTTAGGGGATAGCTCTTTTGCCCTTGGAATAAAGTTATCTTGCTCAATTGTTTTGTCTTTTTAAAATTAGAACTATTTCTGGGGCACCTGGGTGGCTCAGTCAGCTGAGCACCTGAGTCTTGGTTTCAGCTCAGGTCATGATCTCGTGGTCCTGTGATCAAGCCCTGCAATGGCTCCATTCTTGTTCCCTCCCCTCTGCTCCTCCCCCTGCTCACTCTCTCTAAAATAAATAAGATCTTTAAAATTAAAATAATAATAGTAAAATAAAATTAGAACTATTTTCTTAGTTCACTCTCTGCAAGGAAAGCACACCTTTCTTTTTCAAGTTCTTGTGAAATTGGCAATCAGATTCTCTCTTCTCCTCTCATTTTTTAAGTAGACTTAACTCCTTTAGCTCCATGTTCTTAAAATGTGCATAACCACCCTTAATTTTTAGAGATGCTCTTAAAAAATGGGCAGGTGTGGCTATAGAGCAGTGATTCTCAAAGTTTGGTCCCCAGAAGAGCAGCACCAGTATCACTTTGGAACTTGCAAATCTTTGGGCCCCCCCCCCCGAGACACCCACTGAATCATAAACTCTGGGTGTGGGGCCCATTAATGTGTGTTTTAAGAAAACTAGGTGATTCTGATGCATGCTCAAGTTTGAGAACCATCATATAAATGTCCTAAGAATCTCACTGGCCACACACACACACACACACACGTATGCAATCACTTACAGTCACACTCGGAAAATCACCCCACTAACTGCAATTGTTAAAAAGCAACATCAACCAAGTAAATTTGAAGACCTAATCGGCTTTATTCAACAATTCATGAATCAGGCACCATCCTATCTAGCAAGTAGAGAGCTGTTCTGAGGAGTTGTACAGAATAGAAGATTTTTATGGGAGGGAGGGTGGGGCAAGAAGTTATTAGCAAAAGAAACGATTGTTTCACCCAGGACTTCTTTTGGGGGGAGAGGGAACAGCAGGGTTTCTATCATGCAGAGGGCCACACAAGTGCTGAGCGGGAAATTTCAGATTGACTCTTAAAAGCTCACATTCCTGGAGTAGGTTGAAACTATATTAAGTCTTGATTTGCTGGTATGGGGGGGAAATGACTCCAATTTGGGCTTGCTTTTTTCTTTTTTAACACTATATGTAGTTTTGACTAATAAGTCAATGAAACTATGGTCACAAACCATATGTACAACAACCTCCCAGGGCAAACCATAGTTCAGCCAAAAGGCGTCAGTGAGTGAGTATTTACTCATCCTCGAGTTCCTTTCTGGGGGTTTTGATCACTCTTCAGTGACAGCAGACAACCACATGGAACTCCTCAAATACAAAACAAAGACCACAGAATTCCTCAGGTCTGAAACATTGTCTAGAAACCTGTGGAACCATTCTGAGCTTCTTTTCCTGGAACCCCTGAGGTACCCCTCAGTCTCTCTCAGGACTTCAGGCCCATTTCACTTTTCCCAGGCCTCATGTTAGATGGCAAGATGCCATATAACCACAGAACAAGAGTTCTTTCAAATGGCCCTTAGACTTTGACAGGAGAGCTCTGAACATGAACTGGAAATGTCATGTCTTTGAAAAATCTAGTATTTTGTCGGTCACAGCTGCTCTTAAAGAGCGAGGTCAGGGGAACACAAAGGCCAATGTGTGCTGACTTTGATGTTCCTATGAGGCAGACTACCTCTGTGGTGTAGAGGCTGCTTTTAGGCAAACAACCTGAGTGATGGAAGCCTGAGTAAGGTAGAATGGCCCCAGTGACCACCAGGCTGAATGCAAACAGGCCCATTAGGAGACCCACCTTAAAATAGCCATAAGCCCTAGCCAACCAATGGACACAGGTACCAAAAATTCCGTATGTTCCCATACCTCCTCACCTTCCCCCTTAATTACAGCCGCCACCACTGCCTCCTCGCAGTTTCTCCTCTGCTGTCCTGCATGCTGCTCCTTTGAGGTGGATTCAATAAACTTTTCTCCTTTGTTCTGCCTCGGGTGAATTCTCTCAACGTCTGCATTGCTGGTCTCCCCCCGATCGGGTTGTCCCACATATGGGTCCTCCAAGAACTGTGGAAAGAAAATATTTCAATTTAGTTATGAATATGTATCAGAAATATCTAGCAATTTTTTTTTGCAATTAAAAAGTCTCCCTCCAGGCCATATTGAAGATTCACGCCTAAGAACATTTTATTGGCAAGTTTTCAGCATCTATCTTTATTTTATTCTGAGAGCAAACACGAGGCTTCTAGATCAAAGATCAGACATTATTCCTTAGAGTATTGGTTTCCCATGCTTCACTCTATGCCTTCAGAGAGATGCCATGAGAACAAATGTCAGCTGCGTATCCAGGAGCTCTGTACTGTGCAGAAGAACCCAAATTTACACAACTGGGGAGTTTTATAAACACAGGTGCACAGCAGCCCCCCTCCCCCCTGCTTAAGAGAGAAAAAGAGCATATCTTTCTGAAGTGAACAGATCCTCTCTTGAGAAAAGAGAAGACTCCTAGATCTTCACAACCATTTGAAATGTAAACTCATGCCTCTACGTCTATTAAGCAAGTCCTACTGGTATGAGAGGAAAGTGGCCCTGGGGAAAAGGGGACATTCTCTATAGCTTCTACTGTATTTCATTGTTTATTAATCCTCTGTTATTCGTCTCACCTTTGTGTTAAGCGTGGATATTGCCCATTGTGAATATGTTAGCTGCTTTACTATTATGGTCTAAAGTGAAATGATCCTCACAGTTGAAGAATGACCAATTTGTCCCTCACAAACATCTTTCAAATGCAGACTGATGAGTGGTCTTAAATTTTAAAGGATTACGGTTTTGTAACAAATGTACCAAGAGGCATTGACTACAAAATTGTATATTGAAGCTTTTCTAA
Organism: Zalophus californianus; assembly: GCF_009762305.2. Lineage (NCBI taxonomy): Eukaryota > Metazoa > Chordata > Mammalia > Carnivora > Otariidae > Zalophus > Zalophus californianus. The sequence continues at coordinate 73,251,540 of NC_045599.1, read as the reverse complement.
ATTTTCTAGTGTTTTGAGAACATATTACCTATTGAAAGAAGTTATCAGAGAATAATTCCTAGTTAAATTTAGAAAAGAATGAACAAAGCTTTCTTCTTTATTAAAGAAAATTTGAGTATAAGTTATAGGAATAAAATAAATCGCTTTTCCAAAAAGTACATTCATTCAAGTTTAAAAGTTCTGAAACTTTAGTCAGTTATTTTAAATAATATTAGCAGTCTGTCATAGAAGAAAAGACCATGTTTTTTAGGTCAGGTTATGTAGAAGCAGAGCCTGAGACACAGATTTGAGTTTCTTTGGGGGTGAGGCAGTGGTAGGGGTGAGAATAACACAGGGAAGGGAAGGAGGTCAGTACAGGATGAGTGAAAAATCAGGTTACCTCTGGGACCTCTGAGACATGGTGTAGAATGTCCCCAGCAAGTCCTGTTGAGTAACCAAGAAGATGGACTATTCACTTAACCATTCCCATTTGCCATCTGCTGAGGCCTACTCTCCGAAGGTATATCATACTGGCCTGGGCCATGTATGCGTGAAGCATGCTCCTGTGACTACAGAAAGTCATGGTTGCTTGAGGAAAGAATGGAGGGAGAAAGTCTTTGGTGTTTAGGAAAGCTGACAGTGCAGACGGGATATGGCTGGACAATGGCAGCCTCTGCCACAGCAGACAGTGGTCATCAGAAGGATAGAAGTGGGTCACTGAAAAGCTAAGCCTCATCTGTAAAATGTGGTAATGAGATTATCTGCCTCCTAGGCTTGTTCTAAAGGTTTCATAGGATTCCACATATAATGTGTTAGAGGAAGACACAAAGTAAGCCCTCAGATCATCTACAAGGCATAACTCCGAAATATTGTGGGTTGGGTTTCACTGCAATAAAGTGAGTATCGCAATAGAAAGAGTCAAAGGGATTGTTTGGTTTCCCAGTGCATATAAAAGTTATGTTTACACTACATTGCAGTCCATTAAGTGTGCAATGGCATTATGTCTAAACAGACAACAATGTACACACCTTAATTTAAAGATAAGTTTATTGCGAGGGGTGCCTGGGTGGCTCAGTATTTTCAGCATCCAACTCTTGGTTTCAGCTCAGGTCATGATCTCAGGGTCATGAGATTGAGCTCCACGATGGGCTCCATGCTGGGCATGGAGCCTGCTTAAGATTGTCTCTCTGCCTTTCTTCCCTGACCCCCCACTCAGATTCTCTCTCTCTCTCTCTCTCAAAAAAAAAAAAGTGTATTGCTAAAAAATGCTAGTCATCATCTGAGCTTTCAGCTACTTATAATCTTTTTGCTGGTTCAGGCTCTTGCCTCCTTGTTGATCAGGGTGGTGGTTCCTGAGGATTGGGATGGTTGTGGTAATTTATTAAAATAAGAAAACAGTGAAGTTTGCCACATTGATTGACTCTTCCTTTCACAAATAATTTCTCTGTAGCTGTTTGTTAGCATTTTATTCACAGTAGAACTTCTTTCAAAATTGGAGTCAATCCTCTCAAACCCTGAAGCTGCTTCATCAACTAAGTTTATGTCATATTCTGTATCTCTTGTTGTCATTTCAACAGTCTTCACAGCATCTTCACCAGGAGTAGATTCCATCTCAAGAAACCACTTTATTTGCTCATCCTTAAGAAGCAACTAATCAGTAGAGTAAAAGGACAGCACATCTCAAATGGATAATTATTACTCTTGATATTGATGGAGAGTGCCAGTAATGGAAAAAACTGAACAAGGTTAACATTTTAATTTTTCACAAGAACACAAGGAATTGTTCTTAAAATTTTATTAGCAAAAATAAGAACATTTTAGGTTTGCCATTGCTTAACAGTGCATGGAATATCACTTCATAGATTTCACACTGTGATACATTGATGAGGCTCTTTCTTCCCATGCTCTGATGTATAATTAGGTGTCATGCTTGGAGGTGGATGGTAGGATCTGGTTAATGGCCTTGTGAAGACAAAGCATTGCACACAGTGCTTTTAAAAAGTCCAGCATAATTGGTAGGAAGAGTAATAGGGGAAGTCCCTGGGGAAAGCGACCTGGGCCATGCCAAGGAGGGCCTCAGGTTGGTAAAATTCTGTAATTTATCTGTGCTTTGGGCCTCTACCTGGAGAGCCTGTGATGAGGTCTGGAAAATAGTAAATTATGCATTGAACCAATGTCTATTCTAATTTCATGTTTACATTTGTGTACATCTTGATCAGTTCTAGTCCAAGAAAATTGGATTTAAGACATGTGGTGTAAGCAGAATTAAATTGACCCCTAATGATCCATGTCCTTGTATTAATTCTGTCCCTGTTAGCATGGGTGGAATCTGTGGGTATGAGGGGATATCATGCCTGTGATTGTGGTATATTATGTTATACAGCAAAAGTGAAGGGACTTTTTGGCAAATTTAGTAAATGTTTCCAGTCAATTGACTTTAAGTTAATCAGTTAAGGTTTATGAACTTTAAGTTCATAACTGAACTAAAACTAAAGTTCAACTATAACTAAAGTTCAACTGAACTTTAGTTCAGTTAAGGAATATGATCTTTGGTGACCCTGGCCTAATCAGGTGAGTCCTCTAAAAGGAACTGGAGCCCTCCCTGAGATAATGAGATCCTCTTGCTGACCTTGAAAAAGGAAACAGCCATGTTGTGAACTAACAATGGAGAGAAATGACTTCTAAGAGCCAAGGGCTTCAGCCTTACAACTGCAAGGAACTGAATTCTACCAACAACCTAAAGATTACAAGGTCCAGATCAGAGCTCAGCCCAGCTGACACCTTGATTTCAGCCTTCTGAGGCCCGGAGCAGAGCTCCCAGTTAAGCCAAACCTGACCTACAGAAACCTCGAGACAACAAATGTGTGTTAAGTCATTATGTTCATTGTAATTTGTTACACTGTAAGAGAAAACTAATACCTGGTCTAAGTTAAAAAGAGACAAAAGGGATCTTGTCTTTCTATCCAGATTGTCCATCAGCTTTCCTGGAAAATATTACTAAAAAAAAAACAAAAAAACACTCTCTGAGCCATTGGACTTAATCACATCTTAAATAGTTTCCCTTAATGAGGTTAGAAGGTAGAGAACCAAATAAATGAACACACAAAATTATCAGATGCCAAGTTGTTTTCAAAAACCTACTTCCAAAAACCGTTTTTACAACATCCAATGCACAAAATTGCTAAAGAGCACTTTCATTTTACTAAAGCATTAGCATTTGGAAAATAGATTCATTAATTCTTGAGATAGCAATCATTTGAATGCAATAGGAATCAGTTGTCACATTTCTAAGAGGAAATGGAGAGGTTAGGGAAGATTGAAATGACTCAGAAGATACATTGCTATTCTGTGAAGACTTGTAAATCAGACCAGAAAAAAGCAAAAGGCCTCAATATCTTTTAACATTAAGGTATTTTTAAAAGCTATATCGCTATCTCAAGAATAAATGTTAATATAAACCTTCATTGCTTTTAGTATCTATGAAAAGTAGATTTGCCTTAGCTTGGAAGAAAATACTTTAATAAATTTATAGGGAAACAACTTTAACGAAAATAAATAAGTTGAAATATAAAAATAAACACACAGCACTAGCCTAGGAGGACAATACTGCCGGAATTTGAATGGAATTCTTGGGCTTCCGCAGAGCTTGTCACAGTGTACGGTGTCTCTGTCAAACAGGATCAATGGCTCTGACAGTAGCAAAGAGAAAATCAAGTTTTGTGGACTTTGTAATTTTTACTTACTTTCATAATGAGAATGTAATTAAATGGGAGAGCCTTAAGCCAACAGAGCAAGCCCATAAAACTCCCTGTGAAAACCCACACTCAGCATTAAGAAGCTTTCTAGGCAGTCTTAAATTTAACAGGGAAAGCTTTTAGGCTTTCAAGGAGCCATGAATGTGACTTATCAAAAATAGTGCACTACGTCCTAAACACAAATAATGGCATGTAGCTCTTATTTTCTATGCATACACATTAAGTTATTTGTTCAGGTTATGCAAATGGTCTTGGAGACTTATCCCGAGGAAGTCCCAAGGTATACCCTGAATTACTCCATCATTAAAAGACTTCTGTTGTGCTCTTTTGCCCCTGAAATATTTTTTTTTGAGATTTTATTTATTTATTTCTCAGAAAGAGAGAGTACAAGCAGGGAGAGCGGCAGGCAGAGGGAGAAGCAGGCTCCCCGCCGAGCAGGGAGCCCCATGCGGGGCTTGATCTCAGGACCCCAGGACCATGATCTGAGCCGAAGGCAGACACTTAGCTGACTGAACCACCCAGGCGTCCCTTGCCCCTGAATTATTATTCTCTGTTCCAACCTAAGACAGATTCTATTTTCAATTTGTACTCCCTTTTGAAACTCTATAAATAATGCCTTTTGCAGAATTGATCTTCAGCCTAAGTCAGAACTCCTCAGAACACCAGAGATATGAAAAGAAACACAGAAAAGCACAAAGTGCACAAGTGTTAAAAATTCATATCCGTGAGCGTTTACTGAGCAGCTAGCTGGCGCAACACCTAGCACATTGCCAATTCCAGGAAGCCACTGAATTCTGCAGCTCGGCAGCCCTGCAAAGTCCTGAGTCGGTACTGATACAGACGACAGTGGTGCTGGTGATAATTACAACTATCAACTAGAGAATATGTAGTATAAAATAATAAGAGAATGTAGTATAAAATTATTTTGAGGATTTGGTGAGTTGAGACATGTAAAGTGACAAGGACAATGCCTGGCCCATAGAAAGCATGCAACGTGTGTTAACTTCTCAAATAAAAATAACAGTCACAAATGGACCTAAGAACAGTGCTCGGGTGCTCTGAAGTGTGAACTGCTGGTCCTTAGTGAGGTATTATATTCTTAGTAAAGCAGATCATGATCAAAGGACTGAAGTTTGGCCAAGGTCCCGATAAGTCAAACAGAAGTGGATACTTTGATACAAGACATGGAAAACAGAGAAATATTGTACACCCTAAAACTTACACAATTATATCTCAGTAAAACCGGGGGGGGGGGGGGGGGGGAAGAAGTAGTGGTCTTGGGCCAAAGGTCAGAAGCCACACATTGAGAATGGCAAAATTGTTACACTGGCTTAGAGTTACTTCTTGCTCTATGGTTTTGCAAGAGGGAAATGAATTTCTCTCTAGTTTAATCCACTATATTTTTCTGATTGCTTTGTTACAGCATCTTAGCCTGCTAGCTAATACACTTAGACTCTTTTTAATATAAAGAAGGCTTTTATTAGGTTCAAGTAAGTTTCCTTCTGGCTTTTTTATTTTTTTTATTTCTCTGGCTATACCATAAATATATTTTTCAAGGTAGACTCATTAGTTTTCCATTGCTTTGTAACTAATGTCCACAAGTTTAGCAGCTTAAAATAATAACCGTTTAGTAGTTCACAGGTTCTGTAGGTCAGGAACCTGGGCTTGGCATGACTGGGTTATCTGCTCAGAGTCTCACAAGGTCAAAATCAAGGTGTCGGCTGGGCTGAACTCTTATCTGGAGCTCAGGGTCCACTTCCAAGTTTATTCTTGGTACTGGCAGAATTCATTTCTTTGTGGCTACAGGACTAATGCCACTCCCTTCTTGCTCTCTGCCAGTCAGGGTTTTCTTTCAGCTGCTAGAAGCTAGTATCAGGTCATTTCCATGTGGCCCCCTTTATCTTCAATCCAGCAATAGCACATCAAATAACCCTCATGCTTCAAATGTGACTTTCTGCTACCAAGTAGAGAAAACCCTATGCTTTTAAAGGAAATTGGATGAAATTAGGTCCACTCTGACAATCTCCCTTTTGATGAACTCAGAGTCAACTGATTTGTAACCTTAATTACATCTGCAAAATCCCTTCTGTCCTATATGCAGCACAATCACAGATATGAGATCTCATCATATTCACAGTCCAGGGATTGGGATGAGAAATCTTGGGGGTACATTTCAGAATTCCTCCTACCCCAGCAGGGAGGACATTTACTACCAGCGTCCAGTACTGACTGTCTCATTATGTGCTAAGCAGACCGTTAACGTTGAATGAATTTTCATTGTCTTAAATATGATAGTCTAGTGATGAATGTTGGTTGCCAAGTCTATTTTATTTTTATACTAATATCAAAATAAGATAATATCGACATCAACAGGAGTCATGACAGAATCTGAATATACTTTATAATTGTATTAGATATAAGTTAGAAATCTAAATTTTAAAGGGTATAGTGTAGACACGAAGATGAGAAGTATAAAAACTCACATTTGTTTTACATTCGTTATTAACCTTTAGGCTGCCTTTGTCAAAATATTTCAGACCAGCTGGCTTAAATTTAAAAATTACTTTGAGTAACTGAAGAAAATATACTTGCCCTTTTATAATTGGCCCTTTGAATACATCCTATTTTTCAGGTGTTGGTGTATTTTCTAATCAAAGACTGGTCTTTTGACATCAGACAAGGCAATCTTAAATGATTTTAGTGTACTTATTCACTTGCTCTTCTATTTTAACTCACTTAAAAACTCCAAGTCCTTACCAAGGTTCTGTAAGGCCCCACACAATCTGTTGTTTCAATAAGCTCTGATTTCATCACCTCCCACTCACTTTCTAGGTCACTCACTCCATCCATACTAGAATTCTTCAGAGCCTCCATACTTGCTGCTTCCTTTGCCTGAAATGCTTCCTTGTTGCTTCAGGTTCCTTTTCAAACATTTCCTTATGGGGCAGGTTTTCTGTTGGCATCCTATCTAAAATAGGAGGCCCCTCTGATCACCATCCCTTTACCCATGGCTTTATGTTGTTGCATGGACCGATCACCACATAACATATTACCCTCTACCTTCTTAGCAGTTTACCTCCCCTAGAATGAAAGCTCCTTGGGAATAGAGACTTAGTTTTCTGTTCTGCTGAATGCCCAATGCCTAGCACATTATAGACACGCAGTAAATATTATTGAATGCATGAATGTATTTCAGAAAAGGAAAAGTATACCAGCTGGGGAATTCATTCACTCTGCAAACTAGCTCAAATATTTTATTAGGAAAAAGCCCTGCCTTCCTTTAAAAAGTAACAGAATATTAATGGAAATGGAAAAAATAGCAAGTTTTGCAGAAAGGCAGAAGGCAAGAAAGAGTGGATCATGGGGAAATGTAGTGTTTAGGGTGGTTCTACAGTTTTTGTGAAACTTACCAATGCAGGTCGTGGACTTTTCCACACCCTGACAGAGAACTGAAGGGGAGAGGAAGAAGGATGCACAACACCTACTACTGTCCTGTATCTGCCATCTTTGCCTCTGTTGGTGACGACCTGCTTTAGCAGGATAATTGCAAATTTTGAAGTCACTTGTCACATTAAACACTTAACTGTTTTTAGCATAAGAGGTGAAGGTTTTTTCATTGTTCCTCAAGTATTTTAGTTACGTTGTAGGTGTTAACATTTTGTTTTGCTTATCTTTTTTACTTGCTTATAAAACTTACATAACTATTGACCATATCAAATAATATGATAATTGAAGAAAAGCCTTTGATTGATAAACCAGGGATATGGACGCAACTGTAATCATTCCTTTTAAACTTGTACTTTGAAAATACAAATCTTTCCTTTTCATTGTTTACTTGTGGAAGCTTATCCTTTAAAAATTCTCTCATTGAAAAATAATTGATGAGATTAGCTTATTGTATCTTTATTTTAATGACCTTAGAGATATAATTGTGCCAATGAAAAAAGTATTAGGGACTGCATATGCTTGGAAGGAGTATCTGTGAAACAGGGACTGGCTATTTTCTTGTAGCTGTAACAATTCAGAGGAAGCAGGTTAGCTCTGTAACATACATTTTGTAACATTTTATAATCTGGTCAAAATGAAATACTATATCACACAGTGTATGTGTTCAACAAATACTGAATTGCTGAGCTGAAAGTATTCTAACTACCTCTACATTCCATGACCATCTGTCATCTGTCAGTTTTGTAGCTGGGATTCTTGTTTTCAGGGAAAGACTGGACAAAGTCCCCTTCCAATTCTAAGACTTCATTTGCTTTAAGACTATTATCATCACTCAGTTTTAAAGGGAAAACAGTGCTGAATGGCAGTGATTTAACATAATAGAATCTTATATCTTGCTCTTATCATAGCCCAGTAGGGGTCAGCATTAGAGAGTGGGGCCCCAACTCTGCTCCACACAGTCAATAAGGGACTCAACTTTTTTTCCCATCTATTATTACTAATTCCCTTTGTAACCAAACCCAAGTTCATCTGCCTGATGCACAGTGAAGCCAATCACTGAGACTTCAGGTACTCAGCAAGGAAGGGGTTTATTCCAGAGGAAGCCAAAGGAAGAGACAGGAGGACAAGACTCAAATCTGCCTCCCTGAAGGGAGAGAGAACAAGATTTTTTATAATCCTAGGGTTTGAGATTACATACATACATAGTGATGAAAAGGGCAGGGAAACTTATGACTATTCATGAGGATAGATGGAGCGTGCCCATTGAGCAAACATTTGGAAATATACATTCCATGTTGACTTAGGGTAAAGACATCATCAGAATGAATCAAAATCAGCTTCTGATATGAGGAAGTTATCTTAGGACAAGGGAAAGGGCTATGGGCATGCTCTGAGAGCTGGTATAAACTGGTTGGAGTCTTAGGTTCATTATCTCAGGTAAGGAATGCAGGATCTTGCTTGTTCATAGGCTGGAATCATACCAACTCAAGTTGACCTTGGGTCTAGACTTCTGCGGAGACAACTAGTGGGTTTGCTAGTGGGGTCTGAAAAGACACAGCAGCTGATTAGGGGAAAACAAGCTTTATCTTTTCTGTCAGTTCAGTCTCATGGGGTGTGGTTTCAATCCCTCCTGAGTCATGATCATTCCTCAGTCTTAAAGGAATCGAGATGATGACTTCCTTAGCTCCTTAGGTGAGGTAGGCTTTGAGTAAAGAGTGGTTTTTGCAAATCTCAGCTGTAAGCAAAATTCCTCCCACCAGTGAACATGCCTACATGCAGGGCAAAGCAGAAGTTCCTAAGCCATAGGTCACAGCATCAAGGGGAACAGAAGCAATGTGGATTCAATTGTACTAGACTTCTCCCTTTTACACCTTTTGGTCCTCAAGTCTTTTTAGCCCGTGGATGAGAAAATAGAGTAAGAGTCACACATGGGAGGTTTTTCATATGCCAGGCTTAGAAGTGACACATCATCTTCTTGGCTTATACTCAACTGACCAAAATGCAGATACTTGTCTATTTCCAGTTTTACAGGAGGCTGGGAGCTATAGGCCAGCTATGTGCTCAGGAAGAAGAAAACATGTAGATAGCTAAGCAGTAGCAGTACCGGCTGCATTCCACCTTTCTGGTCACCAAACGTCTGGTCCACTCTTCCTTCTGCACATAGAAGACATTTACCCTTCCCCAAGGGAAACAGCCCAGAGTCCCTTATGGTTACTGTATCCAGCTCCAAGTCCAGGATCTCTGAATGAAAGGAAATCCTTTATTGGGTCCAAATGGGGTTCTTTGTAGCCCTTTGAAATATAAATCTGCCTACCACTTCACCATATACATCCAACAGATAATGACCAAAATGAAAAGCGTAGGAGACACAGCAGTTCCTTGTCCATAGCAATTCTGAAATCTCCATGGACAGACTTTATGAAGGCCACTTAGCTGTAGGGTAGGGACGTTGCTTGAGTAGAATTCTATCTGGGGAGATTCCTCTTGTTTATTGTTCTCTGTAACACTGTCTCCACCATCTGAGAAGTTGTTTATCCTCTATGGCCAAGTCTGAAATGGATAGGAAGTAGACTGATAATCCTGCTTCCTGCTGGTGCAAGATCAGCTATCTCAACCAACTAAGTTCTTTCTCTCAAAAACTAAGTTGTCTTCCCAGTGCCAACAGCCATACCCAGTGTTACTTCATAGACTCCTCAGGCATGATTTATTTCTTTGCTTCTCCCTTTTAACACAATGACAGGTACCTTAAGGCTGTGGTGCTTGCATGGGAAGGCCAATGTGACACCTGTCTTTAGGCTGTCTGAATGAGCTTTTGTTGTTCAAAGGTTTTTTTCAGTATTATTTTCTATTATTTGGGGTCTAAAAACAGGTTTTTCAGTTCTTCTCTCTACGTTTCTACTTGCAAATCAGCCTCTTTTCATCTGAACTCATCTCTTTCTTATGATTACTTACTAAAGGCAATCAATTATGGAAAATGTACACCTGCATTCTGGCTCTTTCCAACCATGTCCCCTCAAGCTTAGGTTTGATAGCAGGTAGTTTGCCTTGCAGGTTATCACAGGAACAGTTTTACCAAATGTTGACCGTGGCCTAACAAGACTCTCCAGCCTTTCAGTGTTACCTTGCTGCCCACCACCTACCTGCTAAGTCAATGTCACATGTTTTAGGGATTTTTTTTTTTAATGGCAGCACACATTCTTGGAACCAATTTTTGTATTAGTTAAGGTAAGTAGTGTTAGGACCTGAAAAAGATGAACACCCAAATCTCAGTGGTTTAATGAAATAAAAATGTATTTATCACTTCATAGTCTATTGTAGCTGGTGATAGTGCTCCTGTTTCATTCAGGAACTCCAGACTCTGTCTATCCTGTGGTCCTGCTCTCTCAGCATTGGGAAAGAAGAGAGAAGATTGCATATGGGAAGATGTCATGGGCTAGGCTACAACTTCAGCTCTCGTTCCTTTGGCCAGAACCCAGTCCTTAGTCACATGGCCTCACCTAAATAAAAAGAATAGAAAATGTAATTTAGCTACTTACCTATAAAGAAGAAGAAAATAGAGATGTCAGTGAAAGGTAGCAGTGTCAGCCATAATTTCTCTGTACACAGAAAAAAATAACCTTTCTTCTCAGTATTTTGCGTGAAAATGTGGCACTGTTTACTGTATGTTTAGTATATTTATTGGACATTTGACGTAATCATAGAAGACATATGTCACAAGCACATTCATCCACCTTTATTCTGGTATGATTTCTAGTTGATTGTTCCGAATAAATCCAAATCAGTCTATCTATCAAAGAAATAAACACTCTAAGCAGATTGCTACTAACACAAGATTGTCTAAAAGCACTTTGTAAAACTGGGGCAGCCTGACCATCTTTAGGAATTACAGCGACTGTCTGTCTCCATAGTTGGGGAAAGTGGCAATGCAGAATGCTTGCTGTGGTGTGAGTGGTGGCTCAATGCTGCTTTGATATTAAACTTCTCACAGTTCAGATTCAGTATTTGAGAATAAAATCCAAATGAGATTCTTAGGATCCTAGTGAATAAGGGATCAGGGAAGAGCAGGAAATAAAGCTTAGACAACTTACATACTGGTTCCCTTACTAGTTTCTGTGCTATTTTGACATGAGACAGACATTCCTTTATTCAGGTATACCTGAGTGTTGTCAGTCAACCAACATTTCTTGATCACAGATGATGACCCAGGAGTCGTGCCTGACACCAGCCATCAGAAGTTAACAAGACCTCACTGTGACAAGTGCTGTTGCAGAGGATATTTGGGAGCATAAGAGAAGGGCCAAATAGGGGCGCCTGGGTGGCTCAGTCGTTAAGCGTCTGCCTTCGGCTCAGGTCACGATCCCAGGGTCCTGGGATCGAGCCCTGCATCGGGCTCCCTGCTCGGCAGGAAGCCTGCTTCTCCCTCTCCCACTCCCCCTGCTTGTGTTCCCTCTCTCGCTGTGTCTCTCTCTGTCAAATAAATAAATAAAATCTTTAAAAAAAAGAAGAAGAAGAAGAAGAAGGGCCAAATAGTGTCCGCAGGATGGCAGAAAAGATGTCTGCACAGCAGAGAGACTCGCATTTGGTACCAGAAGAGGACTGAGGATGGTGGAGACTGTCAAATTCAAGGCAAAGGGAAAGGGATGAGGAGGGGTGCAGGCATGGGAAAGAAGCTGTGAACTTGAGGCGCTGCAAGTTTTCTTCTGGCAAAACAGGCGTCTGGAGAAATTCACAGAGAAACATTTCTATGACCTGCCAAGGCATTTGAACTGCATTCTGAAATCAGTGAGAAAGCAATGAAGAAGTTAAAGCAAGAGAGTAACAGCAGACTTTTGTGTCCAAATATATATATATACATATATATATTCTAGGCATAGGATTGTGGAGAATGAGTTGGAGTGGGGAAGACAAGAAGCAGTGAGACACATGGGAGACTACTGACTTCTTTTTTCTCAAATTGAATTTGTGGATATGCCAAGGAACATAAAATTCCATGACCATGCATCTGTGATGCATTTTAATCATACTGCAATATACTTGTCTTGAAATTTGTTGTTAATGATGGTAATCAATCAACAAGGGTCATAAAACTATTTACATTGCTACTACTTATGGTTTTGATTGATGAAGGAGATTTTTTTTTTCTTCTTAGGGTTGTAATAACTTTTGTTTTAGTGGATATGTCCTATGGTCTCCAGTTATTTTAATGTCATATTTTATGATACTTCCTTATACTTATGTTTATTCATGCAATGTATATAATTATTTCTAGGCTAGTTTTTCTTTTTAAAAAATCCAATAGAGTTGCTATCTCTAACACAACTGGGAAGGAGAAATCCCTGGAAAATAATCGTTACTTTTCTGAGTTTCAATTTGGTGCTGTTTTTGATTAGGAGTGAACATTATTGAATGACTATAGGTTCCCCAAATAGGAGTAGCTGTTTCTGTTTCTTTACATACTAGGTTTGGGATAAGATTGATTTAAACTTGTTCACCAGGAGGCTCATTTATTCTGAGGAGGAAAACCAATATTTACATTGAAATATCTTTAATACCGTTTTAAGGGAAGAGAGGCTGCCATCTTGTGTACACTGTGCTTATTGCACACAAAAGTGGACCCATTCAAAGTTTTCTGTGTTAGACTTAAATTATGCTGAAAGCTAAACAATCACACAATGTTGAAGTGCTCATCAGTGACTTGTGACTCAAAAAAAAAAAAAAGAAAAGAAAGTATAGCATGAGGACATGTGTTCCTTTACTACCTGAGAAAACATTTTACACACCGTCTAAATCTTTTTGAAACAATTTGATCCTAAGGTTCAGAAATAATTAATAATCCCTAGATCTAGAATACTCTAGAATTTTCATTTTTATTTATTTATTTTTTAAGAATTTATTTATTTGAGAGAGACACAGTGAGAGAGGGAACACAAGCAGGGGGAGCGGGAGAGGGAGAAGCAGGCTTCCCACTGAGCAGGGAGCCCGATGCCGGGCTCGATCCCAGGACGCTGGGATCATGACCTGAGCCGAAGGCAGAGGCTTAACCGACTGAGCCACCCAGGCGCCCCTAGAATACTCTAGAATTTTTAAAGCATAGAATTTATAATTATAAAATAAAAGGAGTAATGTTGAAAAATAAATTCTGGAGTTCATGCTATCTGATAAAGCGCATGTGTGAAGGTTGCTCTTGACTATGACATGAATAACAATAAAACCTGAATTTTATTTTAGGGCTAACACATCCTAGTTTCTTCTCCCATACTTATTTGCCCTGTTTTCATTTCATCAGTGCCATAGAAAATGTTTTAATGAGGTTCATGGCTCAGCTAATAACAGCAAACACAGGTGGCTAGAAAATGCTTGAAAACCACAAAGTGTGTAGTAAAGAGGCCTTAATTTTGAAAAGAACCACAGTCCTCACAACAATTTGATAAGTGTTAGTGCCATCTTGTGGTTGAATGCAATATTGCAACAAAGCAGCACTAGCACAGGAATTTAAGGAATTCTGTGGCCAAGCATATTTAGAATATTTAGCATATTAGAAAATGCTGGTTTAGAACAAAATTAAATAGGTTCATTTTCTATCGCCTTTAAATAAGTGAATGTGCACCCTGACTCTCCAGTAAGGGGTATGACATGCGGCATTTTCCAGGCTTCTTTGACCACGGGGTTTATTTTTCTTGAGTGCAACTTTCTTTTCTTTTTTCTTTTTCTTTTTCTTTTTCTTTTTTTTTAGAGAGAGAGAGAGAGCACCTAGCGTAACAATTAATTCAAGCCCTAACATCCTCGCTGTGTGACTTTGGAAAATTTACTCACCTGTTGCATGCTGTAGTTTCTGCAACTGTCACCTCAAGATAGCAACTGAAATCTTCTCTCAGGCTTGTTAGGCGGTGTGTTGTATCTGCTGTTCAGCACGTGTTAGCTCGAGTGATCTAGATTTCCTTTTGTGACTTAAGCTCTACCATTGAGCCCTTAGGACCACCCAGCAGGATTCCAGGAACTGGGTGTATCTAACTGAGGGACCTTTGACAGTTCACCTATACAGCAAGTGAGGAAAATGTTTCTGGGAAGGAGAAAGAAACAGATTGCTTCCCAAAAGGATTTTACTTTTGTGTGTATGGTCTTCTGTGCTGAATCACTGGAAGTTTTGTCCTTTTACAGAATAGCTAAACAAATGGAGTGAGACACTACTTAGGGACACAAGGCCAAGTTTCTTGAAATCACTTTTCTTGTAAAAGAGTTATTCTTTTTGAACAACAGAAATCAAGCATTGTTGCATCTTGAAATGAGTGTTTTGTAATGATGTGCCAGAAAAAGCACTAACCAGACTGGTCTCCAGATGTGAGTTCTCATCTGACTTGGAATAAGCCACTTAACCTGCCCTGGTTTACTCATCCATAAAATGGAGACAATAGCAGACTCACAGAGACGTAGAGTGGTTAAACAAATAATGAGTGTGAGTGTTCTAGAGACCAGAGGAGGCTACTTGTTAATATTAGTATTATTTACAGTACCTACTGATTATTGAACACCTTTATATGATAATTATCTGATGGTATTTTAGAGTAAAAGCAGGAAAATATGGATGTTTGGGCTTCCTAAAAGCTAAGTAGAAGGAACATTGCATCTGGAGTCTGAAAGTCTAAGTTTGCTTCTATCCTGTTACTTCCTGGCTTACTTGTTATGTGATTTGGGGCAAGTCACACTGAATTTCAGGTTTTTTCTCATCTTCAGTATAGGTTGGTCAGGTATGCTTTTATCAACATCTCAGAGGACAAATTTAACAGTACTCTGCACACTGCAAGCTCTGTAGTCATTCATTGACTCATCCATTTAGCAAATACTTACCCAGTGCCTCCTCCACTCCAGACACCGTGCCATGTGTCGGAGAAGGGGCTTGGCCTTAATGGGGGTCATAGCCAGTGAGAAAATTCACACAATAAACAGGTGGACATACAAATTAACCTATAAGTAACATAATGATTACTGCTACTAAGCAAAGAGCAAATGCCAAGAGAAAGTAATAATGAGACCTAATTCAAATTGGGAGGTTAAGAAAGTATCCCTGAGAAAATTGTATTTAAACCAAGACCAGGAGGATAATAAAATGTCAGCCAGGCAAAAGGGGAAGAGAATGGGAGGGAGGGACTTTTCAAGTAGAGAGGCTAGCTAATGTGCAAAAGCTGGAAGCGGAAAATAACTTCCAGTACAGGATAGCTGGAACATACTAAGGGGCCCAAAATGGAGTTGGAGAAATGGCAAGTCCTGTATGCCATGTTACAGAGTTTGGATTTTCTTTTTTTTTTTTTTAAGATTTTATTTATTTATTTGACAGAGAGACAGCGAGAGAGAGAGAGAGAGAGAGAGAGAGAGAACACAAGCAGGGGGAGCGGGAGAGGGAGAAGCAGGCTTCCCGCCAAGCAGGGAGCCCAATGCGGGGCTCGATCCCAGGACCCTGGGATCATGACCTGAGCCGAAGGCAGACGCTTAACGACTGAGCCACCCAGGAACCACCGATTTTGGATCTTCTTGTAGACGTAGTTGAAAGCTGTTGAGATGTGTTAAGCAAAGAAGAGGGAAGATTAAATTTGCATTTTTAAAAGGTCAGTCTGTCTGCCATATAGTGAATTACTGGAGGGGGACACAGAAGATGGGAGAGCCCAATTAGGAGGCTATTTTTAGAGTAGAACAGCAAAGAAATCATGGTGGCTTAACTAGATTGGAGGCAGAGAAGATGGATAAGGTATATTTTGGAATTTATTGGACTTAATGGTGTCCTGGGTACAAAGCATGGAGAAGAAGGAGGTATTGAGAGCACTTTCCAGGTGCCTTGCATGAATAGTTGTCAAATGATGAAGTCATTCATTGACTGACCTGACAAAGCCTGAGGGAGGAGCAGGCTTAGCAGGAGAGAAGATCAAGACTTAAGTTTTGGACATTGTGGACACTGGAATGTCTATTAGATATCCAAGTGGAGGGGACAAAAGTCAGCAGGAACAGAGGCTGCCACCCACGCTATTAAGTCATTAATTCATTCATTTATTCACCAAATGTCTATTGAGGACCAACAATATGTCTGATTCTGTACTAAGTGCTGGAGATTTTTAAAAAGGGGTATCCAAATGGCTCTGATATTATGGAGCTTATATTTTAGCAGGTGGTAATAGTTACATAGATGAATTTCAAAATCAAAGACAATGACTTGATCTAGGGCGTGACTGAGAAATTTCAAATGGGTACATGGATTTTAATAACCTGCAAATGTGTGCTCTAAAACCCTCAATCCCCAGGGTCCTCAGCCCATAGCTGGGAACCACTGTGTTAAAAATAGCAATTTTTAACATTTCAGTTGCACTGACTCCCCAAAAGAATGCATTCATTATAATGGGTAACTATATAATAGCCTATATTTATATTTATAAATTTTTTTAAGTTTGTACCATTATGATAAAATCACACTGTCAAAATGGGAGTTTCACAATGAGAAAATGGGATCATTATTTTATTATACCCGGGTCTAGGCATACAAAGAGCAAGGTATTATATTTACTTCAAAAGCGTGGAGGGTTTTAAGAAAGCCCACAAATGATTAAATAAGAAAAACAAAGTCCTACGTGGCAGTCCTTATATTTTGCATCGATATTTATGTGTCACTGCAGTGAGTGGAGTGTTGAGAAGTGATACAGAGAGCAAGCTGAAGGATATCAGCATCATAATTGTAATCCCTAATATTTATATCATACTTTACAGTTTAAAGACCCCCCACTCACATTCTTCTTTAAATCATACAGACCGTAGTTATCAACTATAGCTTCAGTTTAGGCAAAACAGAAAGATTAAACAAAATCTTTTTTTTAAGATTTTATTTATTTATGAGAGAGAGAGAGAGAGCATAAGCAGGGGGCAGAAGGACAACCAGACTCCCCACTGAGCCGGGAGCCCAACATGGGGCTCTATTCCCGGACCCTGAGATCATGACCTGAGCCGAAGGCAGACGCCTCGTATAAAGAATTATTCCCTGGGGATGAAGATTGTCACACTGGGATGATTTACCTGGGGATGTCTCTGATTTACCTTCTCTAGGAATCTTTAGTAATAGCCTGGACTCATTAGATCGATTGGCCTCATTCGTCGGTCACAATGAGAAATGGTATGATATATATAGAAGTATGTCAAAGCCCTTCCCCATTGCAGGTGTAGTAGAAAAAGCACAGGTATTAGAGTCAAACAAGTTTGGTTGGAATTTTAACTGCATCTCCTGCTAGCTGTGTATCATGAGCAACTTACTCGACAGCTCTGATTTTCTTTATCATCATAAGGAGCTTGGGAGGTGTGAGGGGATAATATGAAGTTTGCAGATTACTTAATAAACAGTTGTTCCCCTTCCCCCCCGCACGCCTTCCTCTGAGACCTCCATCCTTTCCTCGTGTTCTAAAATTGCAACTTCTGAGCTCCAGAGAATATGGGACCAAGGATGAAATGAAAGCCCAATTTAAGACTCACCTTTCCTTAAGCCCATCAGACTAGTCTAAAATTTAAGCAGCATATATAAGGCTAAAACTAGTTAAATCAGTCAAGATCATGGATCATCTTTTTATAGTTGACCAGATGATACCAAGAGAAATGTCAGAATAATCTCTTTTGTTTATTATATGAATTAAATTTACATATGCAGTATGCAATAGAGGTTTTTAAATACCAGGACAGGGTTACAGAATTAAGATCAGAAGATACAATAATAATAATTACTATTATTATTACTTAGATATAATAGTTATTATTAATATTTACTGTCACTTTAAAATTTAAGGAAAAATTTGGGAAAAAACATTTAACCTTTATTTTCCCATGCGATAAGCTTTATTTAACTTTGATTCCTTTAAATACTTCCTGATGTTTAAATGAGCTAATCTCTTGCTTCCCAGCAAATAGTGTGACTAACATGAATCAATCTCTATCTCTTCAACAGGGACAAGTGATCCATACGTGAAGTTTAAAATTGGAGGAAAAGAAGTGTTTAGAAGTAAAATAATACACAAGAACCTCAATCCTGTGTGGGAGGAGAAAGCTTGCATTCTTGTTGAACATCTGAGGGAACCCTTGTATATCAAGGTGAGCCAGTTATGTTTTCCCCTAATGCAATGACATAAAACTCCCTGTTTAATGGTTTTCTATCATGTCTTCCTGACTGATGAGATTTTTTCACCAGAGATAAATTCTGCTCTGCGCAACTCTAATCTGTTGATGGTGTGACAGAGAGGAGACGGCGAGGGGAGAGGAAGCTGGGGAGCGTTTTTTCTTCAGCACAGTTCTATTGCCAGTCATTTAGGAGGATTATGAAGTCAGTCTTCTCCTGTTTGGTGCAGTTAACTTACTCAGTGCGCTCTGGGAATATAGAAAACAAGTAGCCGTGAAATCTAGCAAGAAGGAGAACTTACACAAAACCCAGCCTTTCTGTTCAAGAATTCTATCAGGGGATCTGCCATTACAGGTTGCAAAAAAATATTTTCCTTGGAAGATGAGAAGGGTAAAGATAAAAAAGGGGGTGGATTTCCTGTCTCTATCATATTACCAAAAATGGGGGGGAAAGAGTCTTTCCTCTCACTTGATGTAGTTTAAAAAAAAAGAACTTAAGGTGATCATTGCAACCCTAATTCCTTGTTTTGTTTCCCTATCTAAATTCTCTTTAATCCATATCTCTAGATATTTTTTCTGTATCTAATTCATATCTCCACACCGTTTATGGCTCCTATGTTCTGACTATCCAGTCAACGGCCAAACTTTTTTCTCCTTTACCATAAAACCACACGCCTCCCCTTCTCTCTTTTGTCACGAATGGCCCATGAACCAAAAATCTCATATAATCATTCATTAGGCAATCTCTAGGCATCCTCCTTCCCATCAACTCTTCATTTATATTGCCTCCAGCTGTTTCTCTTTTCCACAGAAAGAAAAATAATAATCAAGATTTTATTAAAATCATAGCAGAACTGGTTGGTCCAAAGGTGTAGTGAGTTCTCTCAGTTGATTGTTCACACTCAGTTACAGGTTGAACTCCTTATTCTACTCTTTCCCCCTTCTCACTACTGCACTTCACTAGTCTTAAAAAAAAAAATCATAGCAAAACAGTTTATAAGATCAATGAAAAGAGAATTTCCTAAGTACATAGTTGGTAAGTTTCTTGAAGACATTATGGGAGAATAGATCTGTATTTGCCTAAGAAAGAGTCTCAAGTGGACATTGGCTAAAGAAAATCAATTAAATAACATTCCTGAACTATCTTTTAATATACAATGTGTGATGGCATAAGAATTGTTAATGTGGGAATATTCACAGCCAATCCTCCTCCCACCAAAGGGAAGATCTTCGGGTCAGAAGTGTTTTTCTTTCCTGCTCCCCATTTCCAGAGAGACAGAAATATCTGCATGAGAAAAAAGAAAATACCTTCATAACAAAAAACTGAGATAGAAGATGTGAAAAAGGAATTAAAAAAAAAAAAGACAAGTGGGATGTGAAGGAAATTTTATTTCCGGGGAGTTTTGGAAGAGATGAGTTAGAGCAGTTGTAGCCACGGGGACAATGGACGGGAGAGGAAAGAAAGCAGGTGTTAGTAAGGATTGCACTGGACCACTTGCATCTTGTTTAAGGTCCCATAAGAGAAAAATCATGGAAAGAAAAAGATTTATTTTTAATTACTTTTACTGTGGACCTGTTTCTTTACTGGGATATTACTCTACAACAGAACCAGATGGATCTCCAGTCTTTGAAAGGGTTACAAAATGAACTTCCCAAAATTACATTAGATGTTGGTTAGGTCCTTTCGCTATTCTCTTGTGCTCAAGAATGAGTATTCATCTCTGTAGAAACCAAAATGTCAAAATGCATGTTTGAAAAAGAATATCACAGTAGGCTCAAAAACAAACAAACATCTGACGTACACACACACACACAAGAAATGGTGGCAAAAACTTTTATTGTGGTCGGAGAGAGCAAGAATGTGTATGTGCATATCCTTCTACTGTCACGGAGACAGTGAAACTGCATGCAGGCCAAAGGCCTTGGCTAATGCCGCACTATAAGCTAAGAAGCTAGGAGAGAAACTCCAAAGGTTGTTTTTTTGTTTGTTTACCACTTTGCGTTTTTAAAGTATGACATCATATAGCTACAACTTAGCTTTCACCATACAGAAAAAAATAGTGAATTGTAAAGTATTTGTCACTTTTGTACATTTTTACATAAGAAAAATGATTAAGTAGGAATCACACTGGCTTCCCAAATACTATGTGTACAAACATAAAATGACAATATTTTTATGTACTATTTTATGCTTTTAAATATGCTTTCCTATTTTTCACTTGATTTTCATTTTCTGTAAAATGCTAGGGCTTCTTTTGAGAAAAATCTCTAACTTTTTGCTTTATTTTTTCCATTTTTTATGTTATCTACTTTTTGCCTAACCTTACACACACAGAGACCTAAACAAAATACATTGGCGGAAATATTTTGAGTTACTAGAATTTCATGAACATTGCATTCTTTTCATTGTCTCTACACAGCATTGTGTAATTGACTGACTTGATTTTGATAGGATGCCTATATCCTCCATGCTGGGAGATTAATCTTGCCTGAAAGATCTCTTAGGGATGAACTGATTCTATAGTGACAGGTGATATGAAAATGCATCTATGTACTGGATGGTTAGAAAATATTGTCTACAACCCTCCCGTCTACAGTTAAAGGAAAAAGAAGTCCATGTGTACCCTGTAATCTGATTTCTAACAATGTAAGGATTACCAAGGGAAACAAAAGTCAGTTCTGAGCCCAGGTTATAAAATTGCATTAAAGTTGCAGTGCTTTTACCAATTCTAGGAAAAACAGATTTTTTTTTCCAAAAAAAACCTTGGAACTGTCATTTTAAAGAAACTAGACACAGAATAAATAATAACATACTTTCCAATTGGATGGAGTTCATGTAGATTTTAATTTTAATGAGAATATTCCTTCTGCTCCAAATGACTTTATAGTAAGGGCAGGTGAAAACAAGTTTATAGGAATAGACTTGAAATATATTTATAAAGTAGTAGTAGAGGCTGGGGGTTTAAATTCAGTGCTATTTTCTTAAAGATTTTATTTGAGTGAGAGAGCACAAGTGGCAGGGGGGGACGCAGAGGGAGAGGGAGAAGTAAGCTCCCGCTGAGCAGGGAGCCCGACACGGGGCTCGACCCCAGGACCCTGGGATCATGACCTGAGCCGAAGGCAGAGGCTTAACCGACTAAGCCACCCTAAATGCAATTCTATTGACTGAGGCAAGAGCCACTGGAGCCTGCCACAGGGATACTCCTGCACACATCTTAGAGAATAGGGTAAATTCAGCGTCCATTTCAGTTGAATTGAATTAAATTCTCGATTTTCATCTCACTGACACTATTATCCAAGGTACACAGTGAACCCCCAGAGTTACAGTAGAAGAGAGAAAAGTAATAGAAAGGGGAAATGTTTGTGTACATTGCTACTTGTCTGGCCTAATCATAGGCTAGAAATCTGGGTATTAGATTGGAGTCTTTTCTAAATAATAAAAATTTTTGGTAATTAGGAAGGTGATTCTGTTTGAGGTCAGATTACTGTTTCTAAGACTGTTATTTTACCAAAATCGACAATTCCTTAAGTAACTCCCTATCTACCCAAGTTTAAGATTTGAAATTGAAAAGTCCTTGAGGTGCCACGGTGCCTCAGTTGGTTAAGCATATGACTCTTAATTTCAGCTCAGGTCATGATCTCAAGGTGGTGAGATCAGTCTTGCATGGCTCTGTGCTCAGCGGGAAGTCTGCTTGAAGATTCTCTCCCTCTCCCTCTGCCCCTGTCCCCATGCTCGCACATGCACTCTCTCTCTCTCAAAAAAAGAAATCCTTAAACATGGTTCAAATTAAAGACCATATTGCTATCTTATGCAAAATTATTTCTCACTAGGTCTTAAGGGCCCTAAAAGAATGTCATATACCAATGATCATCAACTCTGGCTGTACATCAGAATTATCCATAAAGGGGTTTTTTTGTTTTATATTTGTGGTTCTTTTTTTTATTCAAGTGTCTTCCCTAAAGACTTTGATTCAGGACCTCTGAGGTAGAGTCCAATCTTCTGTATTTTTAAAACACAGCAGGTTATTCTGATGAACTGCTTGGGTAGGGAGCCACTTTTCTAGACTTTTAAATGGAAACAACTGAGTAGTTGGAATGAAAATGTTTCTAGCCCTAAACTACACAGCACCCAAACCAAATTATTCCAAAGTTAGATGCTTATATTATCTTAGACATTTTGTCTTGTTTGGTTCAATAATACTTCCTAAATGCATGAATCAAGAATCTCAACTATTTTAGAAAACAACAACAAAAATCAATAGCAAAACAAAACAAGGAAATAAACAAGTGTGACCATACTTGCTTTTGGTTTATAGGCAGAGAACATAGGAAGTTACTGAGTCTTGGGAAGATGGAATCTATGGTCACATCTTCTCATCATAATAATAACTACAATTTCTTGAGCACCATGCTAGGTGCCAGGCCTACTTTATCTCATGTAAACCTCACAATACCTGACAAGTAACTATTCTCATCCCCATTTTATAGGTGAGAGAGACTTAGAGATACTCGGTGTTTCCTATGTCCACCCAGCAATTATGCAACATAACTTCTTTTTTCCACTAAAGATGACTAATCGCAATGGCCGCAGTTAGGTTTTATTTTCTTTGTTTTACAATGTTAATACTATAATTCAGAGTTTAATTATTCTTGTATAGTGAAATGAGTATTTTGAAGCTTCCTGGGTATGAAAATGAGTTATGGACATATTTAAGTAGAATCTTATATCTTGGGTCACATTATGTGATCTGGATCCATTTCCATATCTTATTCTCATTATGCCTCTTTATTTGAATGCCACTCTCTCTAATTGTCCTCCTAAACATCTTCTGTAAATAGCACTTCTCATCACTCCCATACCCTAAGATATTTTTCTCCATGACACTTATTACTACCTAATATGCATTTGTTTATTGTCTATACCCTGCCCATATGTAAGCCCCAAGAAATCAGAGACTTTGTCCCATTCACTGCCGTATTTCCAGTACCTAGAACAACATTTGGCAC
Organism: Zalophus californianus; assembly: GCF_009762305.2. Taxonomy (NCBI): domain Eukaryota; kingdom Metazoa; phylum Chordata; class Mammalia; order Carnivora; family Otariidae; genus Zalophus; species Zalophus californianus. The sequence goes on along the minus strand of NC_045599.1, from coordinate 73,228,219 downwards.
ATTGTAGATCCTGACCAAATATTTCTCAAGTAACTGAATGAATAGATAAAAGAATCTTTTGAACTGGCAGTTGAAAACTCCCCTGAAGTCATAAGCACCGATGGGCATTTCAGTCATCTGAGCTAGCAAATTCCCATTCATGGGAGCTGAGTTTTCTGTTACTTATATCCCCAAAGCATTTTAGCCAGTGTACTCCCTGAAGCAATTTTTCTTGGAAGAAAATTGAATCGAGATGTTAAATAAATTCATTGATTAGAATAAAACACGTGTTGTTCTAAACTCACGTGAGAATGAAGAGAGGTGTTAACAGAGCCCGAGCAACTTTTATCTAATGTTACCTAAGGTTTCCACCTCTCCCAGGGGAGGCTCCGTGAAAGCAAGGATCCCATCTAAACTGTTCATGTGTGAATTTGCAGGACTTCACTCACAGTGGGTGGCCAAGTCGTATTTGTTAAATTTCAGTATGTTCTATTCTGAACAGAGAATCCTGTACTATAGAATCTGAATCTGACCTCTTCCAAGCCCTGAATTTTGGGGGGAAGTAACATAAACTTTTCAAGCTTTGGATTCCTCATCTGAAAAATGGACACAACAATACCCTGTTCACTGAGTTGTGTAAGACATAAATTTAAAATCTCCAGAGCAGGGGCGCCTGACTGGCTCAGTCAGTTAAGTGTCTGCCTTCCGCTCAGGTGATGATCCCAGGGTCCTGGGATCGAGCCCCACGTTGGGCTCAGTGGGGAGTCTGCTTCTCCTTCGGCCTGCCGCTCCCCCTGCTTGTGCTCTCACTCTGTCTCTCTCTCTGACAAATAAATAAATAAAATCTTTAAAAAAATTTCCGTAACATATTTAACAGATAACAGTGCCTAATGGATAGCAAATATTGAATAAACATTAATCAGTGTTAACTGTGTGTGTTCTCATTGCAGTGGGAGTACGTTTCCCTATTTTATCCCTTCTCGGTGCTCTGTATTTCTGAAACTCCCCCTAGAGCAATGTTCCTTCTGACAAGTAGTTTATAGAGCATAGAACAAAGTAAGATCACTAATAATTTCATTAATGAATGGATTCTGGTGGTTCCATTCTTTCCCATATGGATGCCCTTGCTAAGTAACAGGAGAATTAAAGTAAGCACCTAGCAATAGGACTGTAGGAAAGACTTTCACCACGAGAGTAAAGAGAGTTCGAATATTCCAACACCCAGCTGGGCTATCTCTTCTAGCCGGTTCACTAGATTCACAGCTCTCCACTTCGCATGTCTGGATGTACCCCAGCTGGTCTCATTGATTATCACTAGAGTCCCAAGATTTTAAGCTTTAAGGTGATACAGTTAGAAGAGGTTGCGTAAGAAATTTATTTAATTTTTATCGTAAACTTTATGTTGTAAAATACCCTATTGCAGCCACCTGCAGATACTGACATGTCCTTTGCCTGAGATGTTGCAGTATACTCATGTGATATGCCACTGAGCAGATGACTAGAACTCAGAAGTGTAATTGATCAAGGAGAATATTTATTGCAGGAGCACTGTGCTTTCTATAACAAATGTACTCCTGAAAGGCTGTATGTAAATCAAATGACTGTAAATTGAATAATTTAGAAGGCATTAAGGGAACTTATCATTTAAATAAATCCCCTTGTGACTCTTCAAATTTAAGAATCCTTTTGTAATGCAAAGTGTTTATCTTTTGGTTTAAATCTCAGTTTTTTACATAATAAGTTTAACTTGAAGTATACTTAGTCTAGAGAAAAACCAGTAATTCAGGCTGCGGTACATACTGTTCCCTCTCCTTCAAGCTTTCTAACTACTGAGCACAGTTGTGCTGATTTGGGCACCGGAGTACTGGGCTGTGGATTCTCTCAGCCTAATGGATTCTCACATCCTGGAAGTTTCGATGGCCTGGTTCATCCATTCAAGAGCTGGCTTCCTTGTCCGTGCTCATTTACTGCAGTGTACAATACAAAGACTTTCTATTTGAAAAGGTCAGGAAGCACAGCTCCCAACTTTATCTAGGAGCATCTTTTTTCCATCTTAAAAGTTGTCCCTGATCTCTATTGTTATTTTTATTCTTTTCACTGTCTGTTCTTTACAACACTTAACACAATTGGAAATTACATATCACCTGTGCACTTCCTTCTCTAGCAACTGTCTCCCTCACTAAACTGTAAGCATTGGCCATGTCAGCTTTGCTCACCACTGCTTACACAGCACCTACCGTATTGTCTGGTACATAATGAATACTTGATCAATATTGGCAGAGGAGATGAATGAGTAAGAAAATTAATAAATGGTTGGAAGTTAGCCAACTCCCATTTACTTAGAGTTTTTTGGACATGGCCCTAACTGATCTAGCCCTGAGCCGTTTCTCTAGCCTTCTTCCACTCTCCATCTTTCTCAGTCTGCTTCAACCACTCTGTCTTCTGGATGACCCTTGCATATGCTAATCACCTGCTGTTTCTCCTGCCTGGGAGTGATCTTCCCAGACTGGCTTAATCCTTCTCATTATTCTGGTCTCTAGGTGCAGACTTCCTCCAAAAGGGCTTCCTGGACCTCCAATCTAAAATACCAGCTCCCAACACACCCCCATAGGCATTTGTGTCCATGGCACTCATCACTAAATATATCTATCTATTTGGGTTTTTATGGACCATCTCAGCTCCTAAATGCAGGTCCCAAGAGATCAGGGGCGCTGCTTTCTTATTCATCATAATACGAATAAGAAACATGAAAGGCATAGAGAAGATACTGGATAAATAGTTCTGACAGAAGGAAGAAATACATTCTTTTCTTTTCCTTTCTGCTTGTTGCTGGTAGTTACATTAATATTATTTCCTAGCCTTGCTTGTGATGATAAAAACTTGATTTGACTTAACCTTAACATGACTTTACAAAATGCTTTAATAACAACACCTCAATTTTTATTTGTATATTTAAAACAGCATTTTCCTATGATATCAGAGAATTTATCTTCAGTGACCTGAAAAATGCAAAGAGATTAGAATTATATTCTCATCACCAGTAACCCACTATAGAAGGCATATTTGTTGAGTTTCATACCAACTTATTTTTCCTTTCAGTAATGCTAATAATATGGGGAAAATATTCTAAGCTTATGTTCCTCAGATTTTTGATGATGTACTATATTTATTTGATTTTGTTATTCATCTTCCTTAAAGTTCTATTTTATATAAAACAGCAATTTTAAGTACAAAATTAAAGGTAGTTTCCTTTGAATGTTTTGTGAGACCCTAACATTTCAAACAAAGTAATTTTTAAAAATAAATAATAAGCTTCATTGCTTTTGGTGACATAGACAACTAGTATTTTATAATCGAGATACTTTCACTTAAAGCTTATATTGGAATTATTTCTAATAATGCCTTGTCTCTTTGGCTTCTTAGGTATTTGACTATGATTTTGGACTACAGGATGACTTTATGGGCTCGGCGTTTCTGGATCTCACACAATTGGAGTTAAACAGGTAACTTTTGAACCATTATAATATCACTATGTCTTTTTTTTTTAAGATTTTATTTATTTATTTGACAGAGACACAGCGAGAGAGGGAACACAAGCAGGGGGAGTGGGAGAGGGAGAAGCAGGCTCCCCGTGGAGCAGGGAGCCCTATGTGGGGCTCCATCCCAGGAGATCATGATCTGAGCCAAAGACAGATGCTTAATGACTGAGCCACCCAGGCGCCCCTCACTATGTCTTGTTGTGAAGCTGGGCCTGTGTAATAGAAAGTGTTAGCAGATCTGGGATCTAGTCACTGTTCTCTCATTTATTGTTGTGAGCCTTCATGCTAGCCAGCCTTTTTCAAGTTCATCTCTCTTATCTACCCAGTGGAAATAATAGTGTCTTCCTTGACTACCTCATTCAACAACAACTATTCGGCAGAAAAATTCTTAGACACCTGCTTTGTCTCCCAGCACTGTGCTAGGCTCCAGGAATCTAGAGATAAGAGACACATTCCTTACTTTTCACATGTCTGGTATGGTTGTAGTGGGACATAAAGTAGATTATCCATGTTAGTCAAAATTATTAATTTAAGAATCAGGTCACCGCATAGGAAATAAAACGTGTACCTTGCTTTAAAAACAGCCATTCCCTTATCACCTGAGCCCAAGTACAATCTAATTTTGCCATCACTGGTAATCCTATGTTATCTAAGAGTGCCTCAAACATGGATAAAGATTAGTTGTATTTTCTCAGTTAGATTAGTTCATCATTGCTTGATTATTTGTAAAGTTATATAATTATTACTAATATTAGTTGTTTCTCATACCTAATTATGGGCTTATATTTTTTAAAATGCATTTCAACTGGGAGCTTAGAATTAATACTAGAGAAAGGGAAAATATGTCTTAAAAGGGTCAAGCAATGCTGGGATAGATTGCAAAGGAAGCTGTGAGATCTTTGATGGTTTTAAGATGCTTTAGTTGATTATATACATAATGTGGCAGGAATAGTGGAATGCAAGAAAGCAGAGTAATGGGCTGGATTACTATATTTTAAATACAAATGAAATAGAAATAGTAGAAACCCCCCCTTATGTATTATAGTCAGCTACGTTTGAGCACACTGATGGCTTGTTGGTCTCTCAATAGTCATTTTTGTCATGCACTGGACAAAAGAGCAGACTTTCCTGTACCTCCTGCATGTCCTCCATTCCAACCTAGAGCTTTGCGCAGGCTGACTGATGGTAGAGCGTAGGTGATTGCTGGCTCCCTTCCCTCACCATAGAGGAAGGATGTGCCTTAGATGGTATTTTATGTAGTCCATTATCATGAAAACTGAGCTCCAACCAGAATGGACTGTGGTGTTCTTTTATAAAGGCCACAGTTATTTTCTCTGTAGACTTCTGTTAAAGGCTATGCAAATTGCTGGATTTAATCACAGAGCATAAATTTCTCGTGTTCTCTATTAAAGATAAATCATTGATGAGAAATAATTTTAAATGGAAAAAATATGAGATGATTAAGAAAATAAAAAGAGGTTATATACAAGCATTTGTTTATTTTGGCACATTACTTATTGTATGTATTTACCCATTCCTTCCTCTCAAAACCACATAAACATCCCAGATTACTACTTTTCAAAATCACTAGCTGGTATATACCATTACATTCTATGTATAAATCAATAGTCCCTGGGTACAGATAAATGGATAATGGTAGTAGCCATATAAATACTTATCCTACTATATAATGCATTAAGATTTTACTTTGAAAGAAAATAATAGGTAATCATCATAAAGCAATTGCAAATGTTCTTAAATCTTTATCATGTAATCATTATAAAAATGTAATGAAGTTTTTTCTATTAATTTTATATGTAATCATTAGAGGAAAATGAACTGAATCAAACTGTAACCCCTTGTAAAAACATATATGTATGTATGAGATATATATATATATATTCTATAATGCTTAACATGAATTTCTTAAGACAAAAGGAACAAATTGTCAAACCACAGTGATTAGTTGTAACTAAATTGACAGTGGAGCAATTTGTATCACAACTGTTATAACATTGTATCATCAGTCTAATTTTTCATGTTTCATTTAAAACCTCTGATGTCAGACAACTGTTCATTTTTTTTCATAACGTTACTCCTTGACTTGGTAAATGAAGCATCATGTGAAAGAGTCTCCTGGTATTATAATATCTTAGCAATAAAAAGTATCTCCTGTTGTCAATCCTGGTTGTATGGGAAAATCACCCAAGCTTTACAAACAATATAAATTTCCACTCCCCACCCTTGATCTATAGAACCAGGGTCATCATGGGTAGAATTAGGGAATGTGCACTTTTTTAAAGCTCCCCAGTGGATTCTGATGTGCAGACAGGATTGAAAATTCTTATTTGGACCAGCTTTCCTCACCAAGCCTTCCCCCGATACTAGACTCCGACTGTATCATTTACTAATTAAGCTCCCTGAAGATGATATTATCTTTGATCTTGACATTTGGTTTTTGCCCAGAACATAGCACAGTGTGTAGTATTTCATACGTGTTTCATATATGTTTTATGAATGAAAAGAATAAGTGACTGAACAAGTAAGGGAACATCCCTAATTTGCCAACATTTAAAGATTTAAGTTTGGTATTGAATATTCCACAGTCCCTTAAGTTTACGGAGGGCACGAACCCCTGTCTGTTCAACAAAATGAACCAAATCAAATTATATATACAATATATTTATGTATATATCATATATACCTATATACTATAAAACTTAACATGCATTTGTTGAAATTAAAATATTTATTTAATTGAAATATGGAAATGAGATATTACCTAACCATTGTCAGTTGAATGTGTACTTTGTATTATTTGTAAAAGTGAATCTGGGTAGTACTGAGTAATTCATAATCTCTTCCTCAGACATACGTAATTCTAAAGCTTTCTAAGTACTCACCAACTCTTCTAAGCATTGATTTCCTTGTGTTTCTGAACCTAAAAATTGTTGAGGCATAGATTTAAACAGCCAAAACATACAGAAGCATTATTTTAAACAATGGGGTCTGTTAAAAATAGTAACACCTTGTTTTAAAATTATGTCTATGATGTCTATTAGGCAAATTATATTTTACCTTTTCCTTTTTTCCCACTCATCTGTTTACTCTAAATCATGTAGTGGTCTGTAAATGACCCTCATTTACTTGTTAGTCTCAAATTGATAGAAAATAGCTGGCTTTGCTTTCTGTGTGTTTAGAGATCCTAAAAAAAAGGACTTACAGATTTCTCAATACTGTTATAGTTTCTCGGTCTTCTAGAATCCCAGGAAGGACTGAGACTTCTGCAGTGAACCCAAGTATTGCCAGCTGATCCACAACTGATTGGATAACTTAGTGCATTAATGATATTTCAATAGCAACAGAATTTGTACCAGAAAAGTAAAGAAGACAAAATTGACTCTCTTCATAAAAATAAAAAAATTGTCAATATAAAACATTTTTGGCTTATCCACTTAACAACTGCTCACAGTCTTAATATTTTATCTCATAGGCCCACAGATGTGACCCTAACATTGAAAGATCCCCATTATCCTGACCATTACCTTGGAATCATTTTGCTGTCCATCATCCTTACCCCTAAAGAAGGAGAACACAGGGATGTGGTAAGTTGCCCCACAGCCTGGTAAGAGTGCTTTCTTGCTCTCACTTGGTGGAATGTCATGAGCCTTCTTTGAACCCAGAGGTGATAATAAAAGAGAAGTCCCGTATGAAAATCGGGCCTGTTCTTTGTTTCCGTAAGTATCCTGGGTATCTCTAGTCCCTGCGTTTTATATCTTTTTCAATTCAAATTTCCTGTTCTATGCTCCAGATGGGAACCTCTTGTAGTAAATAAGGGACACGTTTGCATCTTTTATTATAATTTCATTTCCCAATTTCAGACATGTTATGTTGTAGGCAAATGGCAGTATGCATTCAGGGAATACATTTGCTACTGAAGCGAATATTTGGAATTCCACATTGAGGTATCCAGACTCTACTATTTTGACCGTACTGTCAGGCGTACCATAACAAAGAAAAATGAGGTGAAATTATAATAGAGTTCCTGCTTTCTGGTATTTGTTTGCTGAATGAGAAGTGAATACTTTTCATCTTCTTGACGGGCTTCCATATCGGTGTTACCCATTTCCCAGCCCTGGCCGTCTGTACTTCCTTGCACACCATGCTGTTGTGAGAAACTGACAAGGGAGACAGAGGAGCCAATTACTCCAGCATGTTGAAGTGACATTAAAAAATATCAGGTCTGACCTGCATCGGTATGCTTGCCAGTGCGCTTCCTGCCACAATTTACCAGATTATTTATTAGACTCAGTGTGCTTTCATGTACTGGGAGCTGCTCCCACTAGTTTTGATTAGAACACATTTTAGGAGTAAACATAATTTTTTTCGGCAAGTCCAAATACCCTATTTCAGCACTGTGTGTATTGCTGTCTTAAAATAATGCATGACTAAAGTTGGTATATGTTGTCTGCTGGAAAGGTGTTATTGACATTTTCCCCTGGATTGTAGATTAAAATAGTAAATCCCAACTTGAAATTTGGAACCGTTTTAAATTCATTGAAAAATGCACTCTTTTCAACAAATGTTTTTCTCTTTTCTAAAAAGTAAACGATAAGCACATATATTCATATACTGTATTTGCTGAGTGTGATTTACGTATCCATACTTAAGTCAGTGAGGAATAACTTTCTCTTTTCTAACAAGTCCTACAAAAACCTACTGTGAGAACTTAGCACCACAAAAAAAAAAAAAATGCATGTAAGTGTGCATATGCATAGGCCCATGTGTGCGAAAGGAAGGGTAGGTGAGGAAATTTTTTTACAGAGAATATTTAGAAATAGAAGCCCATCATTTTAGAAGTTCCCAAATCAGAATACATTATACAGCACAAGTATGCAGTATAGTACATCACCCAGTACAAGCCAAGGAGTATATCCTAGCTGGCTAATCCATACCTAGGAATAAATTATGTGTTTGTTTATTACTTTATCCAAATAATCCTAGTATTAGCCAAAGCCTACTACTATAAGCCAGGTTTTATGCAAGACCCTTAGGATACCATAGGACTTCTATCCAGTGAAGAATTCAGGGATCAAATAATTATTGAAGGAAATTTAACATGATGGCTGTTTTGAGTTCTGAGGGATGTGTGGGTGTGAGGGAAGAGAGGGGTGTGTTGCTGTTAAGAGCAAATACAGTAGAGTTTGGTCTAGTTAGGGGGACAGGAATTCTCTAAGGAAGTCAAATGGGACCTGAGGTCTAAAGTGTGAATAGGTGTTAATAAGACAAAAACCAGGAAAAGAGAAAGTATTCAAGCAGAGGACAGCATGTACAAAGGCCCTGTGGCCAGAGAAACTATGCCACATTCCAGGAATTGAAAAAGTCCTGGAGCTGAGAAAAGGTGGAAGCAAAGGAGAGTATGGGAGATCATGACAAATGATGACAGTGGAAAGGGGCTATCCAGACTGTGTAGGGACTGTTGGCCAAGTTAAGGTTTGTGGTTATTCTCCAAAGAGCAAGGGGGAGTCTATAAATCAGAAGTGGCATAATCATTTTTGCCTTTTGAAAATAGCTGTGTAGCTACATTGTGGAAAACAGATGGAAGGAAGAGAATGGATACTTGGAGACCAGTTAGGACCGATTATCGCAAAAATCCTGGTGGAAGGCGATGGAGGTTTGGATTAGGATTGTCCGAGGTAGAGATGGAAAGAAATCAGCAGATTTACGTATAAGAGGTAAAATCAACAAAACTTAGTGATAGAATCTTGTTTTGAGATTCTTTGTTCCTTTCATGAAGAACAGCACTTCATAAATGAAAATACCTAAGTGCCTGAGGTCTTATGTATCCCAAACCATCCCTACTGGCAATATGACTGGAAATTAGAAGGATATCGCGGCTGAGGTAGTGATTTGGGTGATTTGATGATGGAGGGTCTGCTGAATTTTTGCAGAAAAGGGATATTTACTAAGTGCTCTAACATCAAACTGAGGGCTTGAGGGATCAAGCTGGGACCAAGATGAAGCTGCTGAGTTAAGCTAACCTGCACACAAATGAGTGTCAGCACAGGCAAAGTGGTTCCCAACACTGTTTGTTCTTCAACAATTCCTGTAAAAATCTTTCCATCTCCATAGTTTCTCCAAGTTGTTATTTCAGCACAATGTCTTTCTAATTAGAAAAACGTCCTTTAAAAGTATTACAGTCCCTGACTGCTGATCGTCAGTGATTTATCAAACATGAATAGGAAGAAAATAGGTGGGTTACATGAAACAGGTTGCTCATCAAAAATCTGGTATTGCTCATCTTTTCTTCCTTTTCCCTTTTCCTCATTGTCTCCCTCCAGCCCCATTTGCCCTTAAGACAAAGAGTACTTCCTGAATTCTTCATGCCATTTTCTCAATTCAAATCCCTTTGACTACCCCAGCTTTTTGAAAGAAAATCCTTTGCTGCCAAGTATTTTTTCATTCACTGCTTTACTTCATTCCCTTCCCTTCAGAGTCCCAAATAGCACTGAATTCATCCCTCTGTGGCAACTGAAAAGGGATGTCTTCTCCCGTCCCACACCAGCATTGACTCTCACCTGGCTTCTCTCTTCTTCACCAGGGAAGTGAGTAGCTTAGTGAGGACTCAGTGCCTCAGAAAAGCACAACTGTTGCAGCCTATACTAGAGCCACCTCTGGCTGGTGACCTTCATGACCCCAGTCACACCTGAGGAGTAGAGAGAAGGGTGTCCAGTGCGGTTTCACTTGCTCCTCCTTGGAGGTGTGATCAATAGCTGGGAGCACGGGGTTGGTTGTGGAGAAGTGAACTGGCTCAGGAGGAGGGCAGGAAGTAGGAAAGATCCCCTACAGGAAATTCTCGTGGCATCCCCCATATCCTGGCTAGTCTGAGGTCCTAGATTTGAATCGGGGTTTCTAAGCCTATGCTTATAGGATGAAAATTTCTAACAAAGACAAATTTGCTTCTCTTTTGTTTGTTTTGTTCTAGATAGCAGTTTTATAGCTATTTTATTAAGGTCTCTCAAACTGTGAAGCAACGCTAATTATGAGATTTTTGAGCCTCTGAACAAGAACCATTTGTTGGCTGAACAAGCATCAAAAAACATTTATTGATCATCTGTAAGCATTGTGCCAGGTCCTATAATGTCCTCTTTATTCTCTTCTAAGCGTTCAGTGACCTATGTTTATTTCTCTAATTAAATGATATTTCTGATGAGGGGCTTTAAAGCTCTCCAGTGAGCACCATATGTTCCCTCACTGGTAACCTCTGCCCCATTCATACAAACTCCAACAGAGCTCACCTTCTCTCAAGTCTAGGCTTTCTTCACTGTCACTTGTCCTACCTGACATACTTCAGCTCACCTCCATCCTTTATCCTATCACTTCTGGTTATATATATATATATGTATATATATATATATATATATATATACATATATATATATATAAATTATTGCTTCTGATTACCTTTCTTTTGATGACTGCCCTCAAAGCTAGTCCAGCTTTCTGTACCAGTAGCTGTTTAATGAGTTGCGGATGCATGTCTATAAGGATTTGAAGGAATACTTCAAAGGTCCAGGGAAAGATATTTTAAGGTTTTTTTTCTTTTCCTTACTTCAGTATTCAAGTTCCTGAGGTTATCACAAACAATATTAAGTACTTATTTAGTTTCCTTTTGAGTTAAAATTAGCACATTGATGATCATCTGCTTAAAATCGATCTGTATTGCTCTATGAAGGTATTTAACGACGACAATGCATTAGAAGCGCATCACTGTATTTTCTCCATTTTGTAACATGTCTACTATTAGCTCTGTATGTTTCCCTGGAATATATTTAAAGTTTTTTATTTAAAAACAATCAGGGATCCAAGGTATCTTTAAATTTTTATATGTCTGACATATGTAACCTATTGCTGCCTTGAAAATGGTATGCCAAACTTTCACAAATAATCCAGGAACAAATCTTATTTAGAAAAATTCAAATGCAGCAGGCAAGAAATCAGTTATTAAGGGCTTCACAATTCCATTTAATATTTAGCATGATGAATAGGGAAGGAATAGAGGATGATTTTTGCATTGATCCTCACACACCAAAATTATAAGAGTTCTATTCTCTTTGATTATTAGCACAGAAATAATCTATTTTATGCTTTTGGGATTTAAGACTTTAGCCCAAGAACCATGTGTTTATTCTTGTGTTTGTATTTACAAAACTCTACTAAATATTTTATATGTATTAAAGTAGAGAATGGAAGACATGAGTTTCAAGAGCTAGTAACAAAGTTTAACAATCAAATAGGAAATAGAACGAACATTAATGTTAAGAAAATGCTATCAAAAGTAGGAATAAAACAACTGGAAATACAGAGTATTTAGCATCACAAAGTGGTAAAGTTTCTAAATCAGTTATCTTGTGAGTTGTGTTTTTTTTTTTTTTTTATACACTCTTAATACTGACAGTACATTCCATGAATAATGCAGTTGGGATGATTTCTCCTTGTGTGGATTGCCAGTTCTAGAAATCAGTAAAACTGAAGAATGAATTGAAAATCCTATCAACCTACTGAATCTACTAAAGCCTCTAAAACATGCAATGTCTAATTACAGCAATTTCAGGAGTATAGTATGAGTAACAGCAAAAGTATTTCAAAATTGCTTATACTAAAGTCTCCATTGAGTTCATCATTGAGTCTTTAAAAAAAAACTCAGATGTGAACAGATATATAGAGATATATATCTTTTAAGTTTCCAGCATTGTGTGTATGAGAAACCACAGTCTTCATGGGGGGCAGGGGCATGCTGATGAGCTGCATGACACAGCTGTCATTTCTGTTTTGAATGCATGTCTTGTTTTTGAACCTACAAAATTGTAGAGTGCATACATGTGTGTCCTGTATATGGTATTTTGGTCTGATAGTGTGTTTGAGTTCTTTCTGGCTCTTTTTCTAGCAGAGTTCAATCCACAGCTTTCTTCATTGGAGAATTTGTGAAATAAAAGTGAGTTAATTTGTGTTACACACTCTTTTAGATAAACTAGACCTACAAATTGCTTGGCTAAAGCTAAAAAAATAGAAGATTGTAAGAAACATATGAATTGACCCCAGTTGGCCTTTAGCAAATTAAAAAAAAATACTTCTTTCATGTTGGTTTATTTTGCAAATTTTTCTGAATTATTTCACAGCTAACATTTTTTTAAATCTACCTATAAAATTTTAATGTTTTATAATATGTCTATACTATAATATCTAGCTATTCTGTGATTATTTTTACATCTTTAGTAGCCATGTAATTGCCTAAAAAAATACTACAATAAAAAATAAAGGTAAAAAATGGATTGAGAATGTGGAATCTCATGAAGACATAGTCAGTTCTACAGCTCTATCACAGGCCATATTTTTATACTACTTATTTCTTTCACTGGCTTCAAAGAAAGTTGAGCTGCTAATGAAGAAGTTTGATTATCCTGTAATAATATTAGGTAATGATGCTTTCAAAAACAAATTCATATGTTTCTCAGCTAAAATTAAGATCATAGAGCAAAACGTAAATCTTATTTTTCTATAATTTGCTTTATCTCCTATCTTTAACATTCCCCAATCTTTCTTTTCTAACATCTCACAGATAGCAAAGGTAACAGTAGTAATACTATGTTTGTTAAATTCACCTTTTTTTGAAACTTTTCTACTGTTTTCAGTTTTATTGAATCTAGCTTAACCCAACCATCTAAAAAGAAAAAGAAGCCTGTGAGTGGGATACTTAAACCCATGATTTAGCTAGTTGGCTTGGCTCAAGAAGCAGAAATCGTGCTATAAAATCTAGGGACCACTTTCTTTCACCGTACACTAAAATAAACTCAAAATGGATTTAAGACCTAACTGTGAGACCTGAAACTATAAAAATCCTTGAAGAGAACACAGGCAGTAATGTCTCTGACATCAGCTGTAGCAACATTTTTCTAGATATGTCTCCTGAGGCAAAGGAAATAAGAGCAAAATTAAACTCCTGGGACCACATCAAAATAAAAAGTTTCTGCACAGAGAAGAAATAATCAACAAAACTAAAAGGCAACCTATGGAATGGGAGAAGATATTTGAAAATGACATGTCCTATAAAGGGCTAATATCCAAAATATATAAAGAACCCAACACCCAAAAACCAAATAATCCAATTAAAAAATGGACAGAAGACATGAACAGATATTTCTCCAAAGAACACATCCAGATGGCCAACAGACACATGAAAATATGGTCAACATCACTCATCATTGGGGAAATGCAAATCAGAACTACAATGAGATATCGCCTCACACCTGTCAGAATGGCTAAAATAAAAAACACAAGAAACAACAAGTGTTGACGAGTATGTGGAGAAAAAGGAAACTCTTGCACTGTTGGTGGGAATGCAAACTAGTGCAGCCACTGTGGAAAACAGTATGGAGGTTCCTCAAAAAGTTAAAAATAGAACTACCAGTAATCGCACTACTGGATATTTACCCAAAATTACAAAAACACTCATTCAGAGGGATACATGCACCCCTTGTTTATAGCAGCATTATTTACAATAGCCAAACTATGGAAGCAGTCCAAGTGTCTACTGATTGATGAATGGATAAAGAGGATGTGGTGTATATATACACAGTGGAATATTAGTCATATAAATGAATGAATTCTTGCCATTTGCAACAACAGAGTTAGAGCTAGAGAGTACAGTGCTAAACAGAAGTCAGTCAGAGAAAGACAAATACTATATGATCTCATTCATATGTGGAATTTAAGAAACAACGCAAATGAGCAAAGCAAAAAGAGAGACAAACCAAGAGCCAGACTCTTAACTATAGAGAACAAACTGATGGTTACCAGAGGGCAGCTGCGTGGTGGGGGATGGGCGAAATAGGGGATGGGGATTAAAGAATATACTTATCATGATGAAAAAAATAAAATAATAATTTTTAAAAATCTAGGGACATTTTGAGAGTCAGTGGATCCAATAATAGAATTCTAGAAACCAAATCAAGAAAATAATGAATTTGTCCCCATAACTGCCAGATCTTTCATATTTATACTCAGGGCAATTGTTGACTTTTTGTTTGTGTCAGTGTCTCAATTCTGAAAAATGATACCATGCAGCCTATTTGTAAAGCCAGTTTTGAGAGACGGGAAAAATACCAATCATATAGTTAGCTTTATATCTTGAAGGGCTATTGTATGCAGTGGCTCTGAGTCAGGAGATGTGGTTTTGAGCAGCAGTAGTGAATGTGTGTTACACTGAGTAGTGTTGCCCTGAGATTGAACTCTTCCTCATGCTCTTAGCCCCTTACAGAATGGAATTTTAGGAGATTCTTAGAAACTAGATGATGATAATAAATGGCCATGAGCTATGATATTTTACTTTCTGATTTATCTTAGTTGTTCTCACTTGATTTGACTAAAAGCATTATCTCTAGGAATTATCATTCTTTGTTCATTGAAACTCTGCTTTCTGAGAAAGTTAAACATTTATTGTCTGACTCCTGCTGGTAGAGTCGTTGTGAATATGGCATGCCGTGAAAGTATTTGGTTTCCAGTTGCCTTTCAGTGATAAGGGAGAAAGTGGTGGTGGTGATGCTGATGACAGTAACTCACTTAAGATCAACAACAAGTATTTATTACATGGCCACTACATGACCATCTCCACAACCCAATGGTGGGTTTTGTTGCTTCAAAATAAATTGCACATTAGTACTTAGAAAACATATAAAATATTTCTATAAATAGTGTTTGGTAACAATGCTTTGCTGTTTCCTGGCTCCATTCAACAAAAAAAAATTAGGAATTGTAACATTAGGAAATCTATCACTCTTCCATATTTTGGTCAATATTTAACACAGAGGATATACAGGGAAAATATAAAACCACTATCTACAAAGAAGACAAATGAATCCTTATCTTTGACAATTTTATGATGTTCTCATTTCCTACCATAGAACTTCTGTGTAATTCCATTGTCTTGGTTTAGGCCAAAGGTTGTCTTCTATATGACTTAATCTTATATTAAAATCTTTCCTTTGTTATATTTTTGTAATTTATGAGTAGTTTCTGAAATTGTCCTGCTTTATAGTAAATTCTGCTGAAGGAGATATATTTCTTAAAGGCACCAGTATGCTTCCTTGATGTACAAATATGAGTAGCATTTCAATCTCTATATTCTTTTCTCCAAATATTCCCTATTCTCCACTTCATTGGCCTTAAAGATAAGAGAGGGTAAAGAGGATTAATCAGGAAGTTAATACCTCAGTGTTCACTGAGAAAAATTTAAAACTGGAGAGTAAATAAAAGATCTTTGGATTTTTATGACTTACTTTATACAAGAGACCACTGATCTTGGGCACTCATTAAAGATCTCCATTAGCCTTAAATAAAACTCGTAGCCATAACTACTTCTTACTATGAAACACACAGACAGAAAAAACTGATTTAAGGGGCTCCTGGGTGGCTCAGTCCATTAAGCATCTGCCTTCGGCTTATGTCTTACGATCCCAGGTTCCTGGGATCGAGCCCCGCATCGGGCGCCCTGCTCAGCAGGAAGCCTGCTTCTCCCTCTCCCACTCCCCCTGCTTGTGTTCCCTCTCTTGCTGTCTCTCTCTCTCTGTCATATAACTAAATAAAATCTTAAAAAAAAAGAAAAGAAAAAGAAAAAACTGATTTAAAGGACATGTTATGGCTGAACATTTAGCAGGAAGATCGACTAATGTATCATTTTTCACAATTGAAAACATTTGTAGACCCCAATATAGTTAAAGATTAACTGGAAGCAGAGATAATTCTAAGATGCCACCAAAACGACAGACTTTTGAACATGTTTGAAGAGAAAAGTTACCTGCTAAAGTCATCATACATCCTTCACCTCCATCACCAAAGGGAACAATTGCCAATCATGAAACTCAATAAGAGTTTTTTTTTCCAACCAATAATTAAGATATCTCAAAATTTCCATTCTATTTAAAAATACGGTCTCATTTCTGTCTACAAAAGAATATAGCAAATGAACTCTCACCAGAAAGACTGCTTGAATGTTAAAGGTGCTTCTTCTAGCTGTGTGTATGTGATAAACAAGTTTTGTCTTGTATACTCGTTGCTGGAAACTGCTGTTTAAATGTTAAGCTTCCTCTAGAAAACCGCTGGCTGCCCTATTCTGTATTTGAGTCATAAGATAATGAAAATGCTTTATTTTGTTTACAGACAATGCTAATGAGGAAGAGCTGGAAAAGATCAAGTAAGGTAATGGCTTAGCATGTGATCTTTCAGCTTTTCTTGTTGAGAAGAACTATCAGCTGCATTTCCAAATCTCTCTCACACCTCTTCACCCAAACTGTACTACAGGATTTCATCACTCTTGTTTTTTTCCCATAAACTTCAAGCAAATCATGTGATGCTTCCTAAGTAACTAGAAATCACACTGATCACTCACATCCACATCATCCTCTTGCTAATGCCTGGTCCCCTTCTCAGCATCATTCTCAGCATCTGGTTTCTGTTGTGTGTGCCACAGGGTCTAGAAAATGTCTTTGCTCCAGATCAGGAATAAAATGGCTGGGTTAGGGTAGAGACCAATCCAGAGAGAAGGAAGATTCATGTAACTCTCTGTCTTTGTCCACTGAAAATTTGAGTCTGAGGTTCTGTAAACTCAAAATCCCTTTAGTACTACGTCTTTGGAATCTGTAGCAAGAAGAGTTTTCCATCATGGCCTCTTCTCACTTCCAGAAATAAATAAATGGCTCTTGGGAGTGAGAGGAGTTTATGGTTCCTGTAACCTACAAAGACCTGGCTCTTATAACTTGTAAAATATATAAGATCTAAACTAAGCTTCTTATTTGTTCAGTGGTGGTTCCACTCTTGGACACAAATAAATTACCAAGATGAAACTGACATTTATATACAGAGTCCTTAAAATAATGGGATTTTATTTGTAAAGATCTTCTTTGTTCAAATTTCTATTTAAAAAGTCAGTATTCATTTTTAATAGTAATTTTTTTAGACCCTGGAACATGACAATCTTTTTTTTTCCATTCTTATTGAATCATGCTATTACTTAAATTTTTCTTTAATTTTGTCATTTTTATTAATGTGAATTTAGAAAATACATCAAAATGTTTTTGTATGTATGATAATGTCTGAATTTGCTTTAACAAGTATTTCTTACTGTACAGTTTCTTCTCAATTCTTATAGTATTAAATACTGCAAGATAATTTGGCTCACAAAAAGGTCAGGGCCACATTAAAAATCACATTTATATTTTAATAAAGTGAAAAGCATTTATTAAAGGAAGTTGCTGAGTATTTCTGACTTAGTATTCACTGTGTTTTTTTATTGACCAAAATAAAGTTTCAAAAAGTCTTAAAGAAATGTTTGCACTGTTCATGTTTGTATTACACGTTTTTCTTTGATATTGTACTTCAAAATTAGTATTATATGAAAAGTATGTATTCTTTAAAAGTCACATAATTTGGCTTTCCTCATCCTGTGTCTATATTATGACATACCTGTGTAAAAATGATGTAATACATTAATATATATCAATATTTTCTCTTCCAGATGTAGTTAAGACATAATGCTAGAGCAGGATATTATATAATATTTAGTATTAATTACTAAGAATGATCTATTTTATTGTAGTATGAAAGAAAGAATAAATATTAAATTTAATTGTAATGATAAATTCAGTAAACATAAATCCACATCTTTTCCTTTGGTCTACAAAAAAATTAAAATGAATAATAAACATCTGTTCAACATGATTTTTACATCTAAAATTCTTAAAGTTTTAATTTATTACTAATAAGCCATTTGTACATTCAGACTATTTTCTGGCTCACCACTGAAGATACAGAATTCCCTGTGTCTAGCTCTGCACTTATTGGGGTACTTGGCAGATTATTTTTGGCTTGTATGGTAATATGTCTTTGGGGTTTTTAACCTAAGGGATTTTCAGTTGTATAAAATTTAATAGGGATATTGAATGCTGAGTAAAGGAAAATCAGTTCACTCATTTAGTTTTTTTCTATGAGAACATACTGAAACCTGGTAATTCATTCAAATCATCACTGTCCCCTAAACTATTTGATGTATTCATCCATATTAGTGTGATGAGAACAGAGTGTCAAATTCAAAATCTGGGGAAAGTTTGTAACTTCATTGACCACATAGTCCGCCATCCTTCACACACACTGAAACTGCTTCCCCAGTTCCATCCTCCAGGGATAAAAGGAAGAAGTGTGATGTTCAAGCAGATTGTGCTTCTGGAGAAACTAAGGGATGAGTGACTATACTGGGTAACATTATGTATTACTATGTTACTATTTTGTGGAAATGTATCCCTCTTCTAATTATTTCAACCTTCCCCTTAAAGGTCCTTGTGTCTACATCTTTTTCCTCTCTATTTTTGGAAAAAGGATGTAATTTATTTGCATTACATTTAAATATAGGTATTTTATATTTGATACAACTGTCCTCAAAGTCAAAGGTGAATTTTTCACATAAACAGGTCATTTTCATCTTTGGAATCTTGATGTATGACAATGAGGTCTCCTGCTTTTCTGTAGCCGGGCTTTGATACGAAGCCTATCTGTGAGTACCAATGGTGATTATAAAGCCTGAGAATTATGAACTTTGTGGCCAAGACTTAAATAGTCAGATAATGTTGCTAGATATTCTCTTGAGTACAGAGTTTTTCTTCCTCTTCTTGTTTTCTTCTATTTTCAGATGTGACATAACCATAGAGAGGAAAACTAAGTTGACATAATTACTTTTTAAATATGCACATCTCCCTGAGATACAAGTGAATCAGCTCATGGGGTTTCCCATTATTTAAATATATGTTCATCATTTTCGTCATCTTGCCAATAATCGCCTCTTTCCATGGAAATTATATTATTTGTGGCACTCTTGTAATGCAGGATTGTATATACTATTGAAAACAAGAGCTGAATAGCCAACTTGAGGGCAGGGAATTGTAACTGCTGTTCAGGACTGACTTACATGTTATTTAGAGTAATTGTATTACCATCCAATGACAAGTAGGAAAAGAAATACACCTGCATTTACCTCTGAGAAGCAAGACTGTATAAAATACATGCTATATTTGAATGGTATGTTAACCAGTAAATAATTATGAATTCCATCGTATCTCCTCTTCTGGCTATGATAACATCCTTTAAAACTCTCCTTCCGATTTTCCACAAGCTTGCTTTCCATGCTGCACATTTGTAATCCTGCCCCACACTCAGCTGTTAAAGAAAAATGTTATTTTAATAAGAAAGGGATCAATGTCTCCCTAAACTTGGGCAACTGAATAATTATCCTGGTCAAAGAGTTATACTTACATGACAAAATGTATTTTGGCAGAGAAATGGTAATGCTTTGAATTATTGCAATATTTTATTCTTTAGAAGAAGCTTATCATTGATAATTTATTCTAAGGTTAAATTATTCAACAAGAAAGTTTCATGAGCTCAGAAGAGAAGATGTATATGTGTTTTGTGAATAAATTGTGTGGGGTCAGTCAAAAAATAGAAAAAAATAATGAAATAATTGCCTCTATCAGACAGACAGAAGCAGAAATGATTTTACACTAAATCATGTGTGTGTATGTGTTTTAATGGAGAATAACTAGTTTATCGATGAGTGTGATAATAAGCTTATGTGCTTTCAATAAAACTCTTTAATTACATGAGACATAACCATTGTGATAATATAAAGATATACACACTGCAATTCATATTCTCAACAATAACAGTTTAGAAATGTTTTAAGAAGAGTTCATCCTTTGAATAATATAATATGGACTATGTGATGATGTCTCATTAGCATATCTTCTGTTACTTGATGGCTTATTTTTTTAGTAATATATCTTTTTATAAAGATTTTATTATAATCACTTAGCATAATTTTAATGAACTATAAAACACTTTATTCACTGGTAAATGAAGCAATTTTTAATAAGACTTTTGGCAAGGATATTGTTAATTTAAACTAGAGAACACTTTCAACTCTAAGTCTGCAGGGCGTAGTTAAACCTGACACCTTGGATGACACATTAAAAATGCATCAGTGAAAACCTCTAAGTGCTTTAATTTAAGAAACACTAGAGAAACAGATTAACGCATTTTTAAGTATCTCACACAGTCTGACATAGTGAAAAAAAAAGTCATTATTTAACAATTATCAGGTTCTTTCTCCAAACACCTCATATCCTGATAATAAATAGATGATTTTTTAAAACCTGCAAAACATGCAAACTTTCTTGGTCTCTTAACTGTGAGTCATCCAAATGGCTTTTCAAATTATTATGCATATATCTTTGAAAAAAATTAGATGGTTTACATATTTTCAAAGGAAATATGTAATTCTTTTAGAAATCCCTACCACTGTTTATACTCCCAAATCTGTATTATATGGGAATGCTATCAAGTTAACCTCATAATTAAGGCTTCTGAGATTCCAAAATGCAGCAAAGGGCAAATAGCATGAGCATTTCTATTATAAAAGACTATTTTTACCTCAATCAACTAAACTCCTAAAATTTGTAGTAAGTTCATTTAAAATAGAGATAACATAATGCCAGTAAATATTTGATTATCCCACAAAATACATGGAGCCGCAATTAAGTTTTATGTTGAGATGATTTTTTTCTTGCTGCTTTGACAGTATTTTCCCATAGGTATAAAATATCATACATTCTTATATATTATAATTCATAACTACCGGGATTTGCTGTAACAGTGGCTTTACATGTATGTGACCGTTCTTGTTGAATTTTTAAAATGTTGTGGGTCCTTGAGGGAGCCAATCTGGTTGAGTTGGCCCAAAGTGAAAGGACAACATGTAATTTCAAGCAGAGCGTGAATGCCATGACACCTGCATGCTAGCCCCAAAATGTTTAATTGTGGGCCATTGATTGGCCTTCACATTGTTAATATGTGTTACCCAGTGAGCTGACAATTTCCCAAGATTCTTTCTGGACTGATCAAAGGGCAGGAACCAATACAACTTGGCTCCAGGACAACGGAGCTAAGGGTTGGTTTGCAAGATTCTATTGCCTCCTAATTCGAAAGATATATATTTGTATATATATAATATACATCAGATATATCTAACATATATATGTATACGTGTGTGTGTATATATATATACTTAATTGACTGTGACTGAGAGGAGGTTTATTGGTTTTAAAGTCCCCTAAATATCTACCGTGAAAATAAGTCATTGTTTTGTGAAGATTCTGCTTTCGAAGCCCTGGTTGACGGCAGTATACATGCACACATGCATGTGTTTATACACACACACTAACACACAAATAACAGATTTAAGTTAAAATTTCTAGGAAAATGAAAGACAAAGCAAGGTCAGACTTCAGTTACAGGGCATGTCCTCTGGGGAGCTGAGACTGTCTGTCTCTCATCAGAAATATTTAGATGGACAGTTGGAGTTGCGCATTTGTGTTTAATGAGTGTAAATGATATGAACACCAATCTGAGTAACCACGAAAACAGGAAAATAGCATTTCAGCACCATTTCTACTTACTTCATGCCCCTATTTTCAGTTACATAACGATCAATAGGCATATCCAACTTGGAGCATCTAAGAGCCATAGCTTTGATAAACAGTGATTGCAGTCAGACCAGGAAAGCCTACGAAAATTATTTACTTATGGATTTATTTATTTTTAACCTCGTAAATGCCCAGAGTTATTGATAAAAGGAAATTGTGCACCTATTAAAATACGCTGTGTAGTGTGAGTGCTACCTGACTTGACCTTCACATTTGAATCTCAGGCTTCAAATCTGTGGTGAGTGTTTTGAGTATTGAGGAATTGCTGAATTATAATAAACATGCAAAATGTTTAAAGGCCTGTACACATTAAGGCTAATAAAAAATATCACTACTAATTGAAGTTTAGTGGCTAATCCTTATTCATCTGACAAAGTCCTTAAAGGTTTTTATGATTTATTTAAATAGGAGGCTAAAAAACAGCAACGTATTCATTTTGTTAGGAAAGAAATTAACTGTCCTTTAGTTTTATTTCTCTGGGAAAAAAGTATATCTTTTAGATTTTTTAATTTAAAATCTTGTTACTTTTTAGATTCATAGTAGGATTTTTGATCTTTGAGGATAAATGTTCTTAGTGTATATTGGTGTTTTAGAGGCAAAAAGTAGATTTAAATAAGATTTTATCAATGGATCTTGCTACTTTCATAAATTCAAAAGCCTCAGCAGAAATAGTCAGCAATTCGGGTGCTGGGTGGCTCAGATGGTTAAGCGTCTGCCTTCAGCTCAGGTCATGATCCCAGGGTCCTGGGATCAGGTCCTGCATAGGGCTCCCTGCTCCTTGGGAGCCTGCTTCTCCCTCTGCCTCTCTCTCTCTCTCTCTGTCTCTCTCTGTCTCTCATGAATAAATAAATAAAATCTTTAAAAAAAAAGAAATAGCAATTCATTATTCAGGATAACTTCAGTAATTTTTCTCTATTAATTTGATGCCTCTGTTTTTGTGTTTTGCTTCCTTTTGCTCTTCCTTTATAATTTTAGCACTTTTAAAATGATACTTTCCTTCCCTTATCAACCTCTTGTCTTGATGGATACTGAAGTATAACTAAATATCTACAATCATGATTGAAGACCAGTCTTCTCTGAAATTCACAAACAGTTCATTTGGTTTTTCTTGCCCTCCTGATAAAATCGCTTTTTTTTTTTAGAACTCTTTATCATAATGCCAGGTGTCTTATTATTGTTGTTATTATTAGAAACTCTCATGAAAGAAAAGCCTTGCCTCATCTGCTGTGGATTTTATATTCATCAAGGCAATAAATGGCATAAGAGTCCACAGGAAAATTAAGTTGTTCCATTTGAAATAAAGGCCTAAATTTACATGAGAATGTAGGTTGTAAAATGAAATATAAATTTTAGTTGATGAATAATGACAGAAGTAATTAAACATGGCATGAAAAGCACAGCCTAGGGACCTTGGTGGATCCAAATGTGGCTAATATTTTTGTTTCTCAAATTTTAACAGAGAAACCTATGTTCTAAATCTTGATCATTAAAACTCCCCACACATACAAAAAATTCATCAATCTCATCTTGCTCTTTGCATACTAGTCACATAATTAGATCATTAACGTCTGTATTCATCTGAGGAAGCAATGGGAATTATGGAGTTGGTACATTTTCAATATTAGTCACTTTACACCACCTAAACTTTAAATGAATTAACAAGACTTCTAAATGTTTAATGGCCATATTATTTGTTATAACTGCCTTGAGTCTAAAGCCAATACTTTCACATCCATTTAAGTTGCCTTAATACATTTCACATTAAGATAAAACTCACTCTTGGGGTGCCTGGGTGGCTCAGTCGTTTAGTGTCTGCCTTTGGCTCAGGTCATGATCCCAGGGTCCTGGGATCGAGCCCTGCATCGGGTTCCCTGCTCGGCGGGAGGCCTGCTTCTCCCTCTCCCACTCCCCCTGCTTGTGTTCCCTCTCTCGCTGTGTCTCTCTCTGTCAAATAAATAAATAAAATCTTTAAAAAAAAAGATAAAACTCACTCTTAGTTGCATAACTTGTGTTATTGGCTCTGGGGAAATTATTTGTGTAAGGAGACTCCAAGACTTCAGTGTCTTTAATATACTTTAAAATTTTTTCCACATGTTGTTAAACATGCTGCTTAATTACAAAAGAGTTGGAAATCAAAGTAAGGAGAGAATGGGCAATACAAAAAGAAAAACACGCATCTTTTGTAAAAGCTAGAATGAGATTTTTTTACATTAAACAATGTACAGCATCAAAAAAGACTGCAACCATTCCATATAAGGTTCATGTCCCAATGTCCAAATGTAAATATGTTTCTTGAGAGACTTGGTTTGTTTTTTTTTTTTTTTTTTTTTGAGATACTGATATGACAGTGTCCTAAGTGTGACAGATGAGAATCATAGCTGTAAATGTAAATGAATTATAGCTTTGTAGTGCCAATAAAACGATGTCTTAAGCTCTGGACTTTTCCCCAGTCATCTCTGGCATTAGCCATGCTACCTGACAAAACCCTATGCAGGGAACTTGGGAAAGTGATCTTAATCTTGTTGAGAAATAGGTTTCATGTTAAAAACAAAACAAAACAAAACAGGTAGATTGTATAGACGATCTCTGATGTAATTCTAGTTCTAAATTTAAATTATTCAACTTGCTGCACACCCTAAACATTTTAGTTCACTATTATTTTCTGATATGATTTTTGGTATCATGTTTGGAAGGAATATCTATACCTAACCAAATGAAACTCCAAGTGACTAACAATCAACAAATTATTTATTGAGCACCTACTATGCAATAGGCATCATGTGAGGTGCTGGACTACTATCTTAACTGCTAACGCAAAATCATGGAGTAATCAAATAAGTTACAAAACTTCATCTTCTCCATCACAGTGTCTATGGTCAATACTGCCCTGTATGTGTCCCCGGTTTCCCATAATTTTACCATAACTGACACCCAGAGACAGGATGCAAAACTTTCAAGTGTAAAGGATGCATGTAATGCAAATGTTCTCTTTAAAAGTGAGCAACTATGGTTTTGATTTCCTAAAGTTGAATTGGTTTCACTTTATGAAAGTCTGAGGATTAGTAATAAAATATCCAACATGAATCTGTAACTTTGTTTTCAACCCAGTTGCCACCCTGCTCAGTGTTCATTTCTTGTCAAAATTATTTTTGTGGAGCTCAAGTGAACTTACATTATCTATATTCTATATTATATCATAAAACTAGGAAGTTTTTAATAAGGCATTAAACCAAATTTGACTAGGTGTGTGTTTATAATTAAGATTTCTATTGTCATTCTTTAAAAAAGCTCTGAAGGTCTATGGTGTTAATTTGTTTTGTTAAAAGGAAGATATTATCTGACTCCCTTCAGAATCTTATAGTTTGTTTGAACAGTCGTACTTTCTAAAATAAAGTGTTAGACTCTGAGATGTAATAATCAATAATTTAAGAATAAAGAGGTAAGTAGATTCTTAAAAATGACAGAAAGAATCCTTTTTAAACTTACTACCATTGATACCAGATAGGAATAAGACAAAAAACTTTAATTTACTCAAGGGAAGAAAACTAACAGTTTATAAACATCGGAAGGGTCATTAGGATGTATAGTTTTGGCTTGTTCATTTTGATTTTGTTGGGCTAATTAAGTATTCTCAAAAACACCTCAAAATGTAGCTAAATATTTGTTTGTTTTTAGGATCTCTCAGAAAATGAAGTGGTTGGATCTTATTTCTCTGTGAAGTCTTTCTTTTGGAGGGTAATGTCTAAATCCTTTATATTAATATTCTTGACTTTGGTTTTGAATAGTAATTTTGAAAGTTAAATATGGAATAGGAAATTCACTTTTTGAAATAGGCTCTCGGAAAAATGTATTCAATTGGCCTTTTTTATTAACTTTTATTCCAAGCCATTTGGGTGAGTCTTTCATTTCTTCATTTATATAAACTAAGAACTTCATATACCGAATATATTGTTTTGAAGTCAGTTCCTTGTGGGACCAAGTTTATCCCAAATTCTTGCCAGCTAGAGGCCCACAGCCCTTCCAGGAAGATGATGGTGCTGTCTAGAGGGTCCATTCAGTTTCTTTTTTCCCCTTCTTGTAAAATCTGCTCCATCTGTTTGAGAAAAATTTACTCACATTACAGTGATCTTATACTATATACATACTAGATAATCAGTGTTCTTTCTTTGGGAAAAAAAAAACTTATGAATTAGAAAACAGCAACTCTGCTTTTGATTTAAATAAAGAAAAAAGTGAAAATTCTACAGAGAATTTGTTTTAAATGCCATTGCAATTTAATGTTATTTACTCTTTCATGACTTACACATAGCGAGCTCTGTCATCCTTTTTGCTCTGCTCTAATTCTGCATTATGCACAGCACGATTTATTACAAATGCACTTACTAGTTTGCTGAGAGTTTCCTTCTTTCTTTGAAAATTCACATTTGGTACATGATTACCTAGCAATAGATACTGCAGAGAAAATGCTATACTCATCAGGCCTTGCCATTTTCTTTCCTTGGCTCTAAAACTGCTCATGACTGAAAACTACCTTTCCTCTTTAGAACGTTAAGATTTGTTTTAGTGTCTTTTAAGCAGACCGCCCGGCACTAGATTAAGTCATGTACTGAGCCAGTATAAACCACCTCTTTTCATCATGGCTATGTTCCCTCCATGCACACTTTTTTTTTTTTTTTTTTTGGCAGCCTTTCATTGACGAGAGCTTATTTTAATTATTATAGAATCTTCATTTCCTTTCAGTCTACTGATGGCTGCCTTCACTGATGTTATTCTGTGTCTTTGCTAAAATAACAATAATTTCTTTGATATGTTCATGCATTATCCATGAAAACACAGAGCGACTGCTCTTGAACTGTCACATTATCTTAAGTGGAGTTTGACTTTTGGCAAAAATTTAGTCTCTCTTTTCTTGAGACCCACAAGTATGGTAAATTCATACAGTATACTTCTTTGCCAAGAGAGCAGAATTCAGGAGTATTCTGTGTTGAATCTGTTCTATATGCAGCCAACGTGCAAACTGATCATATGAATGAAGCCTTGCTACCAGGATCAATTGCATAAGTAATAAATTTTAAGGGTTTCCCTTCCAATGATTCTTTCAACACCTTTCCACTTTGCTACTTCCAAATTAGTATTCCATGTACCAGGACTTTCCATTTGGTTGTGTTCATCTTTAAATATTCTTTTTTTTAATCCTTAAATATTCTTTACTAACCTTTCTCAATCTCTTGCACTAATTTTAAAATAAGAAATACACAAATTTAAAATATAACTTTTTTGTATTTGAGGTACAGCGGTCTAAGCATTTGTTGAGTCTTCTGAGCATTTGTTGAGTAACTAACAAAGTGAGTCATAAAGGCAGAACCTTTAGGGCTCATTTATTTTATCACTGAGGAAACTAAGGCCCAGAGAAGTGATGCCATTGACCTTATGTACCTAAAAATGGGATGACAGATCAGGAACAATATTTTTCTTTCTATGAATATCATAAATATAATTGTTTAAAGCAACTGAGTTCCTTTTCAGGTCAATGATGAATATAGATGTGATGTAGAAATAGAGTCCTTCCCTTAGTTTGTCTTCACTGACCCCCTTTCAGATTCTTCTTGCATTATGTAACACTTCTCCCCCACAGCTCCTTAACCCACTGATGGATGGATGTGTTTAAGGGCTGTGGTGTTGCTATGTTTGAGGTCCCATCTTACAGAATCTGAAAATCCACGATCCAGTCTACTTTGGATGAGTATGATACTTCATATTCACATTCAAAGGTCCTCTCATAGCTGACCTCATTGCTCTTTGCCCAGGTAATATTTATACTGTGATTAAACTTTTAGAGAAGATGTGGATGAAGGAAGGTTTTTGTAGACATTTTTAGATATGCAGAAAACCTAAATAGTTCAGATAAAATCTTACATGAGGAGCATATGTGTGCTTTGTGGTTTTTATCAGCTTATTTATAAGGATCAATACATGTGTCCTGGAGACAGCAACTGAATTACACCATGTGAAACTGAATCCTGGTGAGAACTTGCTTAATAAATGTCAAGGCTACTTGGTAGATCTTACTTTTCTTGAGAGCAAAATAATAGAAAAAATGAAGTGATACAGAGATATTCTAATTTTCCAAAGATATGACATTTATAATTCATCAAAACATGATAGCTTAGGACACAAAACATTAAGCAGGGGGTATGGCAATTAACCATGTTTCTCATGAAGCCAACAAACATTATGTGAAGCCATTTGAATTACCCTAAGTCAGAATTTCATTGAAGATTTTTAACTTCCCATTAAGAATAACAAAACTCCATTGACCATTTAGATTTTCAAGACTGAGAGTTAATTGAACAAACCATGTTATGAGAACACTATAGTGAATTAAAGAGAAAAGATTGTTTAAATGGAGAAGGCTAGGCTATACCAAGATACCACATATAGAAATGGAGAGATGGATCATAATATGAAATGGACCCAAGAGAGTGCACAGAATACAGAATGGTTAGCAATTATGTCAAAGCACCATCTTAGGGTAGGGTCAAATCAAAGTGTGGTTGAAGGAAGATGCTACAGAGCAAGGAGAAGTATTGGTTCTATCAAACAAGAATGTTATCCTGTGCTGAAGTGCTTATGTTCTGAACAACTCAACCATGTATGACATACACCCAAGAAAAGTGGAGGTATTATTTATACCTTTAGGTAGGAAAGTAAGACCCTCAGAAAACAATGTATTTGTAACATTTAATTAAAAGTCTCAAAAGAAAAAATGTAAGTCAAACTCAGGACTCGTTATTTCTTTACATCATTGGTGGAAACCAATACATTACTTGAGCAAACCAATAAGATTACAACATATATGATGATTTTCTATCAGTATATAACTTGATCAAACATCATAAAAGCTTAAGAACTTTTGTTTGGCCACAGTTAAGTTTAGAGATGCTAGTTAAAGCATCCGAAGTAAACATAAATAGCTTCTTGACACCTTAAGTTGTTTCAAGAAGCAACAGAAATAAGAAAGGAAGTTTAAGGATAAAAACCAGGAGAGTTTCTCTAAAGATTATAGTGCTGCGAATCATCTTCTAAGAAAAAAGGGATCGAAGCCTTATTATTACATGAGGCACTTTAAAGTAGGCTGGACAAAGCCCTGGGAAGGTTTTCTGTAAAGGCAATACTGCTTTGAGAGGCTGGATGGACCGTAGAACAAATCTACTTGTTGGACTTCATCACCAAGGAGCAATTCACTAGAATAAACCCGGCAGGCAAAGGAAAAGATAGACCATGCCTGTGCCTGGGATTGAGCTAATAATTGCTCCATGCTCCAGGCTTTGCAGCACAAAACAGCCATTCTAGGCTATCATTATCCCTTCTTTGTAGTGTCTCGTGGATCATTTGATTAAATAAAAGCATGTGCACCTCTGTGCTGAAAAGAGAGGTGAGCTGACTCCACACACAGCTATTGTAAAGACACACTGATGTCTTTCACTCCAGTTTCACAGGGTCTGGGTCTCATTTGGAGGGATTAGGTTGTATACAGGTAATAAAATCCAAGATAACAAAAGCCAAGGATTATTTGCACCTATCAGGGAGAAGATTAATATGACTGAGTGTTTTTTAGCCACATGGTAAATCTAGATAGATTGGTTTGGTTTTGATCTGTTTTTAAATCAAGATCTAGAATAATAGGATACCTCCTTCTATTAGTGATCCGGTTTTTCAAGGAATTGAATTAATAAGCTTTAATAACCAGAATTGAAATATAGACGTGTTCTCAATTTACTTATGAAATTCTATAACTTCACCACCTTATTAATAGATGCTAGACGATAATTCATGATGGAGCACACTTAACTCTCCTATGCTTTACTGAACAATATATGCTAGAGTTATTACCACCTGCCTACTTTTGCTTCCTCTAAGCCCCTGATTAGACTTCCTCAATAACTGATACCCGTGGATATATTTTGTCTAAACAGGAGTCAAAGTATTTCAACAAATCCTGTACACGTTATTTCCCTTTTTGTTTTTGTATTATGAACTTCTTAGGCTTTGTTCTAAACATGAGATATACTGGGTAAAATGATCAATTAGGTATCAGCAACCACAGATTCAAATCTCAGCCTTGCTAGTCACTAACCATTTGGCTTTGAGTAGGGTATTTATCATCCCTGTGCCTCAGTTTCTTTACCTTAAAAATGCCTGTTATAAAAAACACTGGAGTATGAAAACCCTAGCACTTAAAAGTGGCTCAATACATGCTTATTTCTTAGTGTATCATCTAACCTGTCTTTCAAATTGGCTGAATCTAACCCTCCCTGTTGATGTTCTCATCTCATGATAATTTTATTGTTTGGAAACTGTCTAGATGCTCTAGTCATTTGATACAAACTCTTGGCTTATCATAATTTCCTTCCAGTATTTCTTGTTCAGCTGCATCTTTCTGAATCCATCTCTTGCTGCTCTTGGTCTTAGCAACAAAGGAACTTTTTTGTTGCTTTCTTAGGCACAAGGGCAACAAAGAGAAAATGGGACAGATCACATGGGGCAAAATTTCTCTGTTCTTTAGAGATATCTCTTTAATCATTACAAAAGATTTGCATGTGGGATGCAGTTAAGGTGATCATAGTTGTTGCCTATCCATGTAATATGTATTCTTCTGGGGCCTTACCACTTTTTTGACATTGGAAACAGTATCCTAAATATTCTGAAGCAGAGTCTTGGGGAAATGATTCTTTGCATGATTTCTCTTCCTACGTTTCTTTTCGCTACCATGCTTATGAATGAAAACCTGAAACACTCCAGCAGGGGTCCATCACTGTTTAATCTCTGTCCTTCTTTTTTCTTTTTGACCACTGTGGTATTATGCCACTAAAGAAAATGGTGGCCGGAAATGATATTATTGCACTGGCACTTATCTTCATTGTGCTAGAAGACATTTTCTGACAGTGACTTGGGGAGCCGATACTTTTTTTTTTCAAATAATGTGTTTCTGAAAAATAATGCTAAACACTGATTGAAATGAGGTGTCGATAGTGCCCCCAAAGCTTTCCTGTACAGTTCTGATCGTTCATCTCCATCCAGACGTGCGGCAGGCCTGCTCTTCCTGTCCTGGGCTTCTGCAGAGCAGAGCTTCAGAGTAATTATGACCAAAATGCACAAGTAAGTTCGATCGTTCAGTTTGTTTATTCCTTCTGAGCTTGCATGGGCTGTGAATTCTCATGCCTAATTTACTGTTCTGAAAACATATTCCCTATTCTAACTTTTTTTATGCATTTGAATAGGAATTGAATCTTAAATTCCTTTTCAAGTAATAATATGCATAAACTAATATATCCTTAAGTTGCCAACTCACCCATTC
Source organism: Zalophus californianus (assembly GCF_009762305.2). NCBI lineage: Eukaryota > Metazoa > Chordata > Mammalia > Carnivora > Otariidae > Zalophus > Zalophus californianus. The sequence continues at coordinate 73,196,759 of NC_045599.1, read as the reverse complement.
TAAAATCTTACTAACGATACAGGTCATTGTCTAATTGCCTCAGAATTTCAAATTGGTATTGATATCTAGTGTTTTGATAGTCTTGATTAAGTCTGAACTTGGATGAATGTTCCTTACGAGAATGATGTCAAACTTCAGTGTGCGTGAGGATCACGTGGGGCACATGCTGGAAATATGTGAGTAGCTCTGCTGCACGAGAACCGAATCACATCCAGGACGGTCAGGCCCATTGATCTCAACAAACTGCCTGCTAAAATTTGGGAATTACTCCTTTAAAATTTCAAAGGTTATTTCTTCCTTTTGCAGTGTCAGTTCTTCCCTTCGAAGCCAGGTTGTTTTTCCTTTTTCTTCTTCCTTCCTATTTCTTTCCGCAAACAGAATTCTGTTTCAAGGACATAATTGAAAACATCTCAGATAACTAAATCCCAGCTCTAATATGTTAATTTTATTGAGGGATATCTTGGATCTAACACTCCTTCCGTTTAGGTGCTCAATAAGCAATTTTTGATTGACTATCAATACTTCAATTAATATGTTATTTAAGTACATCCTATGAGAAAAAAAAAACTGCTAAAGGAAAGAAATAAATGAACGTAACACAACTTTGCAGTAGGCTCCTGCTTCTCTCTTTTAAATTCTCCAAATATCCAGATCAACCTGCTATCCTAATCAGTAAATTTAGAATCAGGACTGAAAGACTTTAATTAGCATATATGGTATCCATGCAAGAGAATGGATAATGTTCACAGTTATAGTAATTAATAATAGTGATTAGAATATAGGAGAAGGCCAGTGCCTATGACCCTTAGAACTTTTAAAGCAGGGGTTCGCACCCTTGAGCATGCATCAGAATGACCTTGAGTGAGGGCTGAGTAAACCAGAGCTTCTGATTCTGTTGGTCTGGAGCGTGGCTAAAAAATTTGTATTTCTAGCCAGCTCCCCGGTGACACTGATGCCATTGGTCTGTGGCCCACACTTTGAGAACTTTGCTATACAGAGGGAGGAAACTTTAAATAGAGCAGCAAGTGACTCAGCAAGTATCTTGAAGAGCATTAACGCTAGTGGTTTTCCAAGTTTCATTTTTTTTTGTAGTTGTGGAATTCCATTTGTCACATCCCTTCAACGAGCTCCCCGAAACTTTGATTTAAGAAATTAATAAAAGTGATAAATGGCTATCTTAAGCAGGTTAAATCTTTTCTGTTTATGGGATATACTGTTTTCTATTCAGGCCCCCCTACCCACAGACACCCTTAACCCCCTTTTACCACCCCCCCCACACACACACAGAATAGTGCTGTTAGTACACTTTGGAGCTCTGGAGTACAGTCTGGAGAACCATAGGTAAGAAAACTGAGGCCCAGGATGCCTGAGTGTCTCAGTTGGTTAAACATCTGCCTTCCGCTCAGGTCATGATCCCAGGGTCATGGGCTCCTTGCTCAGCGGGGAGCCTCTCCCTCTGCCTGCTGCTCTCCCTGCTGTGGTCTCTCTCTCTCTCTCTGACAAATGAAGGAATAAAATCTTTAAAAAGCCAAAAAAAAAGGAGGGAGAGAAGAAAACTGAGGCCCAGAGAAGAAGCTACGTGCCCAAGTCACAGTCAGAAATTGCTAGAAAGATGCAAGTGAGTCCTTATGTTAAGTCATTGTCTCTTCTAGTCCTGGTGGTATAACTTTCTATCTTCCCCCTTTACCTTATAGTTTTATTTCAAGTTCCTATTCTTTATACGTAGACTAAATATCTATTTCATGACTATGCATTAATCAAATCACAAAAGAATTATGGAGCTTCTTTTTTTAAAAAAGATTATTTATTTATTTATTTATTTGAGAGAGAGAGAGAGCACAAGTTGAAGGTGGGGCAGAGGCAGAGGGAGAAGCAGGCTTCCTGCTGAGCAGGGAGCCCAACATGAGGCTGGTTCCCAGGACAGTGGGATCATGATCTGAGCTGAAGGCAGACATTTAACTGACTGAGCCACCCAGGTGCCCCTTATGGAGCTTCTTTTTAGAAAAGTACCATTTTTAACAAATAAAAATATTGAAGATGGAAAAATTCCTTTTAAAATGTTATCTGCTTAGTATGCCTTTGGGACCCCCTCTCCTTTTTCCTTTTAAACTTTTATGCAGTTCACCTTAATTCCCACATTCATTAACCCTGTTTGTATGAAGCAATATCCCTCTTCCTCTCCCTTGGCTTTCCAACTCGTTTTAGGAACGTTCTTCCAGGTTATAGAAAAGAATTTTGTAATGAATGGCACTAGGTAAAGCCTCCATGAAGTTCCTTTTATTTCTATGAAAGCATAAAGGATCCCATGGAAAGCATTCTTTCTGCTTCCCACCCTGTAAGTAAAGTTCCTGTTCTCATGTGAGAAACGAAAGGAGGGGCAAGCTAGGAAGGGTTTCAGACTTAGTACCATTCGAGAAGCTAACTTAGCATTGCTAATTGAAGGTGCCACGTAGCCTAGATTGTACCCACATATAATGTGACTAAGTGCCCTGTGAGACTTCTATTTCTAGAGTGCCTAGACAGTGTTATTAAGTATGTCCATCAACAAGCTGAAGTCTTGTAAGTATGAATGCATGTGCTCCTACAAGAGAAAAGTAGAAGGTGATTTCACATATTACCGTGCAGGAAAATCTAGACTGGGATGTCATTTCAAATATAACAGCTCACCTCCCTGGAACATTATACGAACATTAGGAACATTATACTTAAATCATGATTACTTTTAAACCTAGGAGAGAGTCTCTACCCCAAAGACCAATAGTGGGAGAAGCTCAGGAATAAAGGTCAGAAATACTGGGTTCTAGTCAAACATCCAACATCTATTAGCCCAAACCACACTAAGCCTCAAATTCCTCATCATTAAAATGGAAATAGCAGGCCTTGTCTTCCTACTTCAGAGGGTTTTAGTGGGAATCAAGTGATATAATGCGCACATATGCACTTTGAAATTCTACAGCTCTATGTAAATGGGTTGTTATTAACTCCTTGGCCTTTGCTAAGATAATTATTTCTTCTTACTTATCAAAAATTCATTTTTCTTCTTTCCTTCTTTGCCACTCACATTCCTTAACAAAACGTTCAGACCCAAAGTTTAGAATCTGTTTTTCTAGAGTCGGTATTTAGAGGCAATCTCAAGAGCAGCAGAAGTGGTTAGATAGATAGATAGATAGATAAAATAAATGAATAAAAACACACTGTTATCTATTGCTGCATTATATATTAATAAGTAGCATGAAATCTTAGAACCCCTTCAAGGTCACTTGGTGCAATAAACTTTTTAATCTGATAAATCCTTGGTTCAAACAAAAGCCAATGCAGAAAGTCAATGTGTGAAACAGATGAGAGCAGAGGGACTCTAGCTGAAGTGGGGCATGGAGTCCCGTGGAAGTTACAGGTGCTCCGTGAAAGTCCAATGCACCCCAGAACACATCTGAACGCTGCTCTCGGAGCTCACAGAGGTATGGGGTGTGTAGGTGCAGTCCTGTGTTGCTATTAATAAGGCAGAGCCCCCAGGCAATGTTGTTCAAAATTTGGGGATCACCAAGGCAGGGAACTAGATAATGTGATTTAGAAAGAGTTCCATTAAAAGGTTCAAATATAAAAAGTATTGCCTTTTGAAGAATGTAGTTATCATTTTCCTAATAAAAGCAACCTGAAATGCATTACTTTTCATAATGATAGATAAAAATGGCTATGGCGTTAGTGTGGTAAGGAAAAAAAGCAGGAACTCAAAGTGAAAGAGGGAGTTATACAAAATAGGCTCTAACTTTATAATGTTAATGTTGAAGGAATTGGGCTGAAAGCAGAGTTAATCTATAATTTAGAAATGGGGTACTTTGAGGTGGAGAGACATGTTGAATTTCTTCATGAAATGACTGTAAGTGAAAAAAACATGCTTGACAATATAGTACTGCTTGGTTCTGAATCCAAATTGAAAAGATTTTAACATTTTAGCTACTTTGATTTGTTGTATGTGCTGTTTAGTTCAAAGAGATTAAACAGCCATTTCTGGTAGGCTTCCTAATTTTCAAAAATTGTGACTTTGTTCACTGGCTTGAATATTGTGACTTAGAATTGAGCATAATAAAAATCATGAAGGAACATGTTCAAGAACTAGAATGAGAAGTAATTTCAGAAACATACCCGCCAATGTAAATCACATGTAATTTTTAAAATTTGTGATGCAAGTTTCAGCATAAGCGAGACACCTCAGATGGGCATATTGATTTCATTTTCTGTTCTACAGTACCTTCTCTAGTGCACTGAAACTCCGTTGTCTCCTAACGTAGCAATGAAGACGTTTTTTAATTGTCTGCACAGAACTCGTAACTAATCTTACAACTAAAACCCACTACTAAAACCAACTGGTAACATGAAAAAGAGATTTCAAAAACCATAACTAATTAAAAATCAAATATCACAGTGTGGATGAGGCATTTGGTATTTATAATATTTATTTTTTACATATTTTGGCACTGGCATATTTGACATATTTGACGTAGGTATATATTCTCTGATATTCTTAAAGTATCCACATCTTGTGATTTTAAGAGTTAGAAAACTAGACTTTAAGCATTTGCCTCTTTTAAACAGCAACCTTAAATTTATCATGAGATGATAATGTCACATTTATTGATGGTTTTATAATTAATAAATAATCTGTAAATTATGTTTATTTTTTTAATTGTAACTACCTATTTTTTTTTTCTTTTCAAAAAATCGTAACAGGAGAAAGGGTAATGCCAAATGAGGTATTTTGGTTTAAAACTCAAGAGGCTAACTCTGCTTTCCTTTACCAAAAGTTTCAGACCCAAAGTTTACGTCTATCAGACGTACACAGAAAATCACAGCTTTGGAGAGGAATAGTCAGCATCACGTTGATTGAGGGACGAGACCTCAAGGCAATGGATTCAAATGGGTTGAGTGACCCCTATGTGAAGTTCCGGCTTGGGCATCAGAAGTATAAGAGCAAGGTAACCATATCTCTTTTGTGTTCCTGTCAGTGTTTGGCAGGCAGTGGTTGGCTAATGGCCATGCTTTGGGAGATGAAAACACTAGATACTTTTTTAAATGCTTAACAGAACTTCTTTCGAACATCAGATCAGCAAACCTGACCAATAACTGTGCTGTTGCATTTCTTACTTAATGTGCTGTGTGACCTTGCGTAAACTACTTTCCTGTCTCAACTTCTTCATCTATAACACAGGAGTTGAACGTATCTTTAAAAAAAAAAAAAAAAAGCTGGAACAAACCTAAATTGATGACTGGCGCATAACATGCTCAGTGTTGGCTACTATTATTATTACAATTAGTACTGGTATCAGCACTACAAATAGCATTATTTTATATACCATGTAAAGATACCAAAAGTTTTTGTACATTACTCTGAAACATTTTATCCCAACTGACTTACACCAATGCAGATTGCAAGATTTTTCCTATATTTGTTTAAGAAAACAAAGGGCCAAATTCCTGCTGCCCATACTAGCAGTGTGCCATGGGGCAGGTTACTCTGACTCTCCATGCCCCAGTTTCCCCATCTGTAAAAATGAGAATTAAAATAATGCCTAGGGATGCCTGGGTGGCTCAGTTGTTAAGTGTCTGCCTTCAGCTCAGGTCATGATCTCAGAGTCCTGGGATCGAGCCCTGCATCGGGCTCCCCGCTCAGTGGGAAGCCTGCTTCTCCCTCTGCCTGCCATTCCCCCTGCTTGTACTCTCTCTCTCTCTCTGACAAATAAATAACTCTTTAAAAAAAATATAAAAAAAATAATAATGCCTACCTAATAATGTTATTGAGAAGACTGAATAAATATATGTTATGCATGTCAAGGGCTTGGACTTGTCTCATCCATAATTAATACTCAATAAATGGTAGTAGCAGAAAGAAGATTAGCAGCAGTAATAAGTATATTGTATAATAACAATTATATTAGTAGTAATAATATATTAAATAGTCATCTTAGTATATTATTGATAGAAGTAATAATAATTAGCAAAGGTCATAGTGGTCATAGTTTATTTGTGGCACATGTCTTATCTGTGTTGTATCCAAATACAACCTTTTTGGGGGGCCTGTCTGGCTCAGTTGGAAGAGCATGTGACTCTCAATCTTGGGGTCGTGAGTTTGAGCCCCACATTGGGTGTAGAGGTTACTTAAACAAGTAAATAAAAACTTTTAAAAAACCGAAAAACCACAATGAAAACAAATACAACCTCTTAAATGGTCAGCTTCCTACAGCGAGTATTCATCACTTGGGACAGCTCCTCATATCTGTCTTGTATTAAAAATCACATTCTACTTTGATGGGAATATCTTCACTTTGACATTATCATTTTCAAGAACTTTTGATAAATAGCCTGCCTAGGTTCCTTCTGGCACAGGAAGTTTTCATCAGTAACTAGGTAGTTAGAAATATCACAGAGCTGATTCATTAGTAGGCAGTGAGAACTGCTCACAGGCTGATTGGTTACCTTCTTGAGTGCCCACACAGAGGGGGCAGGTCACCTTGAGGTCACTTCTGACCTGAAGGAAATCATGTAGGGAAGACTGCCCTTAAAAAGGAAACTGAAAAATTAGGCTCTTGATGGACAAATAAGGAAGACAGACCATTCCCCAAAATACCATAGAAGTTGCATCTGAACCCAGTAATTAGAGATTTGAATTATCATAGGATCCTCTAGTGCCATCTTTTTTTTCTGCCATGGACTTAATAACATATTTTAAAGAAACTACTGATTCCAAAAATAGGTACCTATAACTACTTCTATCTTGTCCTTTATCAATTAACATCATTTCCATGTTCTGGTAGACTTAAAACATTACTTATTTTTATAGTTCTGCTCTTTAGGTATGAAATATGAAACTCAGCTATGGACACGTGTCTCTCTTTGCTCTTTCTTTCATGATATATTGCTGATTAATTTCAGATTATGAACTTTAAAAATTGTGATTCATTTGTATTACCTTTGCACGTAACATACTTCATTGCTTTCGAAGTCTTTACATCTGAAGATCTGTCCCTTATACATTCAAAAGAGAAAAGGCCGCTCCATGCCCTCCTGCCAAAAAGAAAGAATAGGGAAACAAATATGAATGTTGTTTAACCCAATGGTGAATGAAATTTCAAAGCACATCAATATGGGTCACTCTATTGCTTGATTCTACCAGATGTCTTTTCTGAATACTTAAAGTTACAAAATTGCACTTCCAGAAAGATACCTTTTTTGTATTTGCAATATAGAGATTATACACACACACTCATATTAATTCACAAACATATTTTGGCATGTTGTTTTGGGGAAAGAGACCTGAGGCTCTAATCAAAGACCCGAGTTAGAGTCTAGATACTAAAACGTCAGTCACTTCAACTCTAGGTCTCAGTTTCTCCAGATATAAAATGGGGATGAAACATCAATGCTCTAATTCTAACATAAATGTTTGCCTGACCACCCCAAAGTTACTTACTGTTTCCTCCTGCTCCCATAGAACTTCATTGTCTGGGGTTTCTTCATGTATTCAGCTCAGAATTCCCATGTGTGCGGGGAGTAAGGGGGAAAAAAAAACCTGGGAATCCACATCTCCCTTTGTCATGAGATGACAGACTGTGAGTTATGTCTTTGTGCATTAACCGGTTATGTAAAATAAATGCTAGTATCTGAGTGAGCTATTTCACTTGTAGACTATTTGCCTTTTCTGTATAATTCATACGTCTCATCTCTTATTCAAGATGACAAAGGGGTGCCCTTTGGTTTTCAGGACATATCCTCAAGAGTTCCTTCAGATGATATGCATTAAGGATGCTAGACATCTAATGACTCATTTCCATCATTTCTGGAAGCTTTTGTTCAAATCTCACACATGCTTTTCTAGATAGCACCTTAATTTTGATTTAATGCCTCGAGTTAAATTTTTTTAAAAGACTGATATTTATGCAACAACGATTACTTTTTTTGTTTTCCAGATTATGCCAAAAACTTTGAATCCTCAGTGGAGGGAACAATTTGATTTTCATCTCTATGAAGAGAAAGGTGGGATTATTGATATCACCGCCTGGGACAAAGATGCTGGGAAAAGGGATGATTTTATTGGCAGGTTTGTACGATTTGGCATTTTTGGTTCACCCTAGAGAGGGTGAATGTTGTTAAAAGGATAATTGCTTTGTGTCTGGTTATAGTAATTGACCTTTACCATTTTGTTACTAATTGCCTTATATAATTGGCTGCTCCCATGTTAGGTGCATAGATATTTACAATTGTTAGATCTTCTTGTTGGATAGACCCTTTAAGTAGGATTTAGTGTCCTTCCTCATCTCTTATTACAGTCTTTGGTTTAAAATCTAATTTGTCTGATATAAGGATTGCCACCCCAGCTTTCTTTTGGTGTCCATTAGCATGGTAAATGGTTTTCCACCCCCTCACTTTCAATCTGGGGGTGTCTTTGGGTCTAAAATGAGTCTCTTGCAGACAGCATATCGATGGGTCTTGTTTTTTAATCCAATCCGATAGCCTGTGTCTTTTGATTGGGGCATTGAGCCCATTTACATTCAGGGTAACTATTGAAAGGTATGAATTTAGTGCTATTGTATTGCCTGTAAGGTGACTGTTAGTGTATATTGTCTGTGTTCCGTTCTGATCTATGCTGCTTTTAGGCTCTCTCTTTGCTTAGAGGACCCCTTTCAATATTTCTTGGAGGGCTGGTTTCGTGTTTGCAAATTCCTTTAGTTCTTGTTTGTCCTGGAAGCTTTTGATCTCTCCTTCTATTTTCAATGACAGCCTAGCTGGATATAGTATTCTTGGCTGCATATTTTTCTCGTTTAGTGCTCTGAAGATATCTTGCCAGTCCTTTCTGGCCTGCCAGGTCTCTGTGGATAGGTCGGTTGCCAATCTAATATTTCTACCATTGTAGGTTACATATCTCTTCTCCCGAGCTGCTTTCAGGATTTTCTCTTTGTCTCTGAGACTTGTAAGTTTTACTATTAGATGTCGGGGTGTTGACCTATTATTATTGATTTTGAGAGGGGTTCTCTGTGCCTCCTGGATTTTGATGCCTGTTTCCTTCCCCACATTAGGGAAGTTCTCTGCTATTCTTTGCTCCAATATACCTTCTGCCCCTCTCTCTCTTTCTTCTTCTTCTGGGATCCCAATTATTCTAATGTTGTTTCATCTTATCGTATCACTTATCTCTTGAATTCTGCCCTCGTGATCCTGTAGTTGTTTCTCTCTCTTTTTCTCAGACTCTTTATTTTCCATCATTTGGTCTTCTATATTGCTGATTCTCTCTTCTGCCTCGTTTATCCTAGCAGTTAGTGCCCCCATTTTTTATTGCACCTCATTAATAGCCTTTTTGATTTTGACTTGGTTAGATTTTAGTTCTTTTATTTCTCCAGAAAGGGTTTCTCTAATAACTTCCACGCTTTTTTCAAGCCCAGCTAGTATCTTTAAAGTCATGATTCTGAACTCTAGGTCCGACATCATACTAATGTCCGTATTGAGTAGGTCCCTGGCAGACGGTACTACCTCTTGTTCTTTTTGCTGAGGTGATTTTTTTTTTCGTCTTGTCATTTTGTCCAGAGGAGAATAGATGAATGAGAGAACAAAATGCTAACAGGTTAACAACGTCCCCAGCAAATATACTCTATACAAATCAGAAAAGACCTGAAACCAGGGGAAAAGAAAGGGAAAGAAAGAAAAAAGAAAGAGAAAAGAAAGAAAGAAAGAAAAAAACAAAAAGAAAAAGATAAAAACAAAAACAGAACAATACAAAAAAAACCCGAATATGATCAAATATGATCAGGCTAGTGCATAGATCAGTGCCACACACTAGATTTTGGGCGTATTTTGGTCTGTTAGAAAAAAGTGCCTCCTAAAATTTTAAAGGAAGAAAGACTTATATATGTACAAAATAAGGGTTGATACACTGAAGGGATGGAAGATGACTATAAAGATGAAAATTATAAAAGATTTTATAAAAGGAATTGATACGATAAGAAGTTGTTTGAAAAAAGAAAGAAGAAAATTAAAAAAAAAGAGAGAGAATGTGATCAGGCAGGAGACTAGAACAAAGCCATACACTAGTGATTTAGGGTATATTTTGATCTGTTAGAAGAATTTTAAAGAGAGAACAACTTATATGCCAAAAATAAGGGTAACTACTATGAAGGGATAAAATATGACTCTAAAAATGAAAAATAAAAAATGTTTTTTTTAAAAAAAGGGATTGATAAGATGTTGGTTGAAAAAGGGAAAAAGAAAAATTAAAAAAAACAGTTAAAAAAATAACTTTGAAAAACTAATGAATCATGGTAAAAAAAAAAGCCATGAATTCTATGTGCAGTATTCCCCTAGCACTGGAGTTCTCCCGTTCTCCTTGATCGGTAAACTTGGTCTTGGCTTGCTGGCTGTTCATGCTGATCTTCTGGGGGAGGGGCCTGTTGCCGTGGTTCCCAAATGTCTTTGCCGGAGGCGGAATTGCCCCGCCCTTGTCGGTCTGGGCTAAGGAAGCTGCTCAGGTTTGCTCTCAGGAGCTTTTGTTCCCTGCAAGCTCTGGTGCAGCTTTGGAGGACCAGGGCGAAAATGGTGGCCTCCCAATCTCCACTCAGAGGAGCCGAGAACTCGGGGCCCCGCTCCTCAGTGCGCCCCCAGAGAAAAGCAGTCACTCCCGTCTCCCCGGTCTCCGGCCGCACTCCGTGCTCACCCGGCCTGTGACCAAGCGTTTCTATCTCTGGCACCCGACCCCGTGTGGAGTCTCCAAACCCAGCAGATCCCTGCGTTGCATTCCCGCGCCGCTCCCCCCGGGGGAGGAAGGGGAGTCTCCCCGGATCTGCCACTTGTTGGGTCCCTGCTGGAGGAGCAGTGCCCCGACTGGGCCGCGGATCACAGTTTATGGCAACCCCGAGCTGAGAGCCCGTGCCTCAGCTCCGTCTCTGCTCCCGGCTTCCCCGCTCCGATACCTGCGAGCTCTGCCGCACTCAGGCACCCCCGGTCTTTCTGTGACCCCGAGGGTCCTGAGACCACACTGTCCCGCGAGGGTTCCACCCCCTGCTTAGCCACTGGAGCAACGTCCCTCAGCGGAGCCGGCTTCTAAAAGTTCCGATTTTGTGCTCCGCGGCTCTATCACTTGCCAGAAGCGGCCGACGGAGGCCCCCTCCCCCACCGTCTATCCTCCCGAATATCGCCTCGGATTCACTTCTCCACACGTCCTACTTCCAGAAAGTGGTCGCTTCTCTGTTCAGAGAGTTGTTGCTACTCTCTTCTTCGGACTCCTGTTGAGTTCGTAGGTGTTCAGAATGGTTTGATCCCTATTCAGCTGAATTCCTGAGACCAGACGAAATCCAGGTCTCCTACTCCCCGCCATCTTGCTCCGCCAAGCTGACCTTTACCATTTTGAAGTAAAGGATCTGACCATGGTAAAGCAAGGCTTGGGTCAAGGGAAAAATAGATTTGAAGACTGACCAGTAGGTGGCAGTTTTGATCAGTTGATGGACAGGCTATCTGAATTTGATATCTAGAAATTTTCTCCAGGTGTCAGAAAATTGTGTGTAAAAGTTATGGGAATTGAGAAAGAGGAATCTCATTTGAGGCAGGATACTTAAAGAGCACAGTCATCATCTGTAAAGTGATCTGAGATAATATTACTTTTCTTCAAGCATATTGTGAGACCATAAAATGCATTGTTTCCTACCCCTCCCTACAAGGTAGAGAATCTTTATAATCTCTAAGGAGTTCATAGATCTGTAGAGTTCTCAAGTTTTAGTGAAGGCAGCATGTAAGTGATGCAGATCCATGTTAACCTAAGTGAAGAAAGAGGTATCGTGAGGCTTAATGACATCTCTCCACAAAGACAAGTTTATTTCAAATGACTGCTTGAATTCCAAGAACTGTTTTCTTGCTTTAAAACCTATTTTTATTTTTTGATATGTGTGTGCCTTTGTGGCAAAACACATCAAAACCCGCCAATACTAAAATAAAGCATAGTGTACAGAAGAGTTTGTTAGTTTAGAATATTCTTTCTTCATTGCAGTTCACATGAATTCCAAGTCTCTAAACATACAGCCTGAGGAAATGCATACATACCAATAATAATCAAGGACATTTTATGCTAGAAAAGCAAGAATCCAACCCAACATGTTTATCTCTTTGTTTTTTGTTGTTGTTATTCTGAAATACATTTTTTTTTAATTTTTAATGAACATATGTATTATTTGTTTCAGGGGTACAGGTCTGTGATTCATTACTCTTACACAACTCACAGTGCTCACCATAGCACATACCCTCCCCAATGTCCATCACCCAGCCACCCCATCCTTCCCATCCCCCTCCACTCCAGCAACCCTCAGTTTGTTTCTTGAGATTAAGTGTCTTTTATGGTTTGTCTCCCTCTCTGGTTTCATCTTGTTTCATTTTTCCCTCTCTTCCCCTATGATCCTCTGTCTTGTTTCTCAAAATCCTCATATCAGTGAGATGATATGATACTTATCTTTCTCTGATTGACTCATTTCGTTTAGCATAATACCCTCCAATTCCATCCACATCGTTGCAAATGGCAAGTTTTCATTCCTTTTGACGGCTGCATATATCCCATTGTATATACATACCACATCTTCTTTATACATTCATCTGTTGATGGACATCTTGGCTCTTTCCACAGTTTGGCTATTGTGGACATTGCTGCTATAAACATCGGAGTGCACGTACCCCTTCAGATCCCTACATTTGTATCTTTGGGGTAAATACCCAGTAGTGCAATTGCTGGATCGTATGGTAGCTCTATTTTCAACTTTTGGGAGGAACCTCCATACTGTTTTCCAGAGTGGCTGCACCAGCTTGCATTCCCACCAACAGTGTAGGAGGGTTCCCCTTTCTCTGCATCCCCACCAACATCTGTCGTTTCCTGACTTGATAATTTTAGCCATTCTGACGGGTGTGAGGTGGTATCTCATTGAGGTTTTGATTTGGATTTCCCTGATGCTGAGCGATGTTGAGCACTTTTTCATGTGTCTGTTGGCCATTTGGATGTCTTCTTTGCAGAAATGTTTTTCCTGTCTTCTGCCCATTTCTCGATTGGATTAGTTGTTCTTTGGGTGTTGAGTTTAGTAAGTTCTTTATAGATTATGGATAGTAGCCCTTTATCTGATATGTCATTTGCAAATATCTTCTCCCATTCTGTCGGTTGTCTTTTGGTTTTGTTAACTGTTTCCTTTGCTGTGCAAAAGCTTTTTATCTTGATGAAATATATTTTTAATCAATGGTTTTCTTTATGGAATTATAAAGTGAGAGGTTAAAGATTAGCTTCATTTAACCCGTAATGTTTTACTTATAAAACGAAATGGAAAAAAAAAACTATTGTAACCTAATATCCCTTTAAAAGGACAGGCCTTCATTGCATATTTTTTCCTTTTAGTAAAACATTATTTTCAGAGTTTTCTTCAAGTTCTCTTGGGATATATCACCAGTTAAAGTAGCTTAAGTGTACATCTGTTAATACACTGACTACATTTCAGTATGGTTATATGTCTATGTTTCTGTCTCCCTCAACATGCTGTGAGCTCATTTAAGTATGTGCTGTCTAGCTATTCCTTAAATAACTAATTCACTTTCATAATTTAGAGCAATATTAGCCGTATTTGGTTACCATTAGATAATCAGAATGACTATCATGTGTAACTTGCTACCTCAGTCTCATTACTCTATAGTCATACTTTCTTATGTTAGTAAGATAAGGAAATAATTGCTACCATGTACTCTCTTCTGTACTTCTGGGTCCATATCACATGAAGTATAACATCCCTTTTTCTATTTTTTCCCGTAATAACAGATAATGCTTTTATGTATTTTTCTTACTTGAAAATAATTTCCAAATTTGGAAATTATGACAGTTTCTCAGCCCATCTGGTACTGACCTTTCCCTTTTCCTCACTTGATAATTTTATGAATTCTCCAAGGCATGGCTAACTATATTACAGAAATGGTTGGCAGAGAGGTGAACCTGTTTATCTCATCTCACCTTGTTTCTATGGGGTTGTCCATAATTTGGCAAATTTTGAGAGAGCAGTGACAGTTGGCTGATCTGAAGGAAATAGATTGTTCTAGATAACTGGGGGAGCTAAGGAAGTCTTCTGAAATTTGGGAGAGAAGAAAACCATTTTTGGAGCTTTGTGGTTGGCGAGTGTGTAGAGGGGCTGGGCGAGTGGTGCGCCTAAGGGGCCATGGAAGCTCTGGGCATATCCCAGCCTGGGTATCTCACATCTGGCTGTTTCTGAATTACCTCCTTTTATAATAAACTGGTAATCTAGTTGGATGTGTATTGTCCCTTTTCATTTTGTCTAGCTCTTGGAGGTGTTACTGCCTATGTATAGTGTCTGGCTTGGGCTTTGCCTGGGTTGTTAGACAAGTTGTTTGTACTCACAGTTATTACACAGGCGAACCCAGCTAGCAGAATCACCCGCATTGCCTTGATGGGCACAACTTAAGGCTCTGCTTCCCAGTATCTTGGCTATATTAAAACTGGCTTGAGTGGTGAGTTCAAATGTTACCACTAAAGAGTTTTAGGGTTTTTTTTTTTTTATCATTCATTTTGAATGACTTACTTTTATTTCAAGTTACATTTTTTCTAAATATAATAAAAACTTACCTGGCATCAGTGTCACTTTTAAAAAGAAATCCATTTTTGGTCATATGCCAAACATAATAGTCTATAAAAACAATTTGAGCCAAAAATTTTAGAGTACCCCAGAGTACAGGTGTAGACGAGGTGACTCCTAGAACAGCTTCTGAGTATGAGTTAAAGCCCCTTTACACAATAAAGGGAGTTATTGCTGAATTTTGAAGTAATCACAAATGTTCAGTAAAACATTTTTGTACACTCACTTTCCCAATTTAACCAAGATGCCCATTGCAGAAGAAAGGAAATGACTATAGTAAATCATCATTTCAAATCTATTCAGTGTCTAGATGGCACCAGAAATTCTAGGTTCCTAACTTTATTAAGTTGTACTTTATTTTTCTATTTATATTCAATTAATTAACATATAGTATATTATTAGTTTCAGAGGTAGAGTTCGGTGATTCATGAGTCTTATATAACACCCAGTGTTTATTACATCATGTGCCCTCCTTAATGTCCATCACCCAATTACCCCATCCCCCACTGCCCTCCCCTCCGGCAACCCTCATTTTGTTTCCTATGATTAAGAGTCTCTTATGATTTGTCTCCCTCTCTGATTTCATCTTGTTTTATTTTTCCCTCCCTTCTCCTATGATCCTCTGTTGTCTCTTAAAATCCACGTATGAGGGAGATCATGTAATTGTCTTTCTCTGATTGACGTACTTCGATTAGCATAATATGTTAAATTGTACTTTAAACATATCCTGCGACTGAAAAGCAAGATGTATTATTATATCTAAGTTGTAGGCAGAGTAAAGTCGCTGTGTTTATGTCAAGGTTGTTTTGGTAATGGTGGAAATAATGCAGGTGCCTAGGGTAGTTTAGATGAGAACTGACTTACCTTCCATTAAGTGAGAGTTCTAGGAATAAAGTAACAAGAGTAAAATTCATCCTGTTCTGCCTTGTTTTGCAAGCTATCACTGCAACATTTTATGTCCTATTAACTTTTTATTATTTATTTACTTATTTAGAAATATATTTATATGTAACTAATGTAAATTTAAGGTGTATGATAGTTGATTTGATACATTTATACATTGTAACATGATTATCCTTGTAGCTTTAGTTAGCACCTCTAACACATCACATAATTATTTCTTTTTTGTGACGAGAATAATTAAGATATGTCTGTATTAACTGAAAAATTAGAAACTATTCTGGGAGTTGGCTGGTGGTTGGTGAGTAAATTTAAAGTTGGCCATGAAGGATAACACTGTCCTTTCAATGGCTAATAACTTTTTTAAGGGTACACTCTTAAGGGTACACTCTAAATTCAATCCTAAGCTTGAGAATGCGTATATGGATTGGATTATCTACATAGACTAGTTTATTGTGTTAGATTTTGTTATTGTCCACTTTATTTTCCAGTTTTGGTCAAATATAATGATTTTTGAAACTGTTGTGTAAATGTATGCTCAATAATAGGCTTCTTTTTTTGTCATGATAAAGACAGGACTGGCTATGAATAAAAGGGCCACTTGCAAATTTGGAGTGTCGATACAGTGAAAAATATTTAACACTGAACGTTACCCCTGCCATTCCCACTTGAACCCATGCAATCAGGCTTATGCCCCCCAACAATCCACCAAAACTGTTCTTGTCAAGGTCACCTGTGACCATCAATTTATTTATCATTTATTTCCCACCACTAGAATGTAATCTTCATGAGGGCAGAGATTTTTGAGTGTTTTTGTTTACTGTTGCATCCCCAATGCCTAGAAAAGTATATGGCATACAAGATGTGTTTAAAAATATTTTAAAAATATTTTATAATTGAATACCTGAAGTTTGATTTAATACTGGAAATTATGACTCTTCCTTCTCTAAATACAGTTCACCCTTGATCAACATGGGCTTGAACTGCACACATCCAGTTACACACAGATTTTTTTTCCAATAAATACAGCACTATAAATGTATTTTATCTTCCTTTTGATTTCCTTAATGACATTTTCCTTTCTCTGGCCTTCTTTATTGTAAGAATATGACATATAATACATATACAAAATATGTGCTAATCGTCTTTTCATGTTGTCGGTACGGCTTCTGGTCAACAGTAGGCCAATAGTAGTTAAATTTGGGGGGAGTCAAAACTTATACACAGAAGTTCAATTTTTCAGGGGGTTGGTGTCCCCAGCCCCCATATTGTTCAAAGGTCAACTGTAAATACATAATTTGACAGTGGGTGTTAATGCAAAGGCAACTAGAACAACATAACTTAGTGGGAGGTACAAAATTTCAGTGTATTTGTACATAACTCAAAAAGGGAGAATTAATGAGGGAGAGTGTAAAAGTGTCTGCGTAATACTTATACTTAAAAAATACTGAATTGTTGCGTTTTTTAAAGTAGCCTATTCATTTACCAGGATGCTTATAACTTCTTCATCATTATACTATCCAGGGAGTTAATGCCATCTGGTTGGTAAATTTTAACAAAAATAAATTTACCATGAGTAGAAAGAAACAATAATATCAATGCCCTACAATGAATAGGGCACTATTACATTAGCTCAAAATTAGGGGATAAGCAGAGTGGTTCATATTATGCCCATTTCGCAGATGCAAAAAGTGAGGTGGAAGGAGATGTAGAGGTTGCTCAGCTAGTATGAATCTGGGGTAATTGATCTGAGATTCAAATCCAGAACTCCTGACTCTTAAAGTCCACACTCCTTTCACTTTGGTCTTGTATTCAAAATGGTCTGAAGCCATTAAGTGCTCAATAAAATGCCAAGTATTTCAGTAAACCAACTTAGGTGATATACACAATAGTGCAAGTTTGAACAACAAATTTTACCTGTCGCTGAGCTACAACGATCAAGTGAAGGTGAAATAATGTTAATCTGCATGTAATTATTTAACTTTCTGATCACCTGTATTTTGGCAGGCAAGACGGACTGCCACCTTTACGATAATCAGCTAATAAATCCTCATGATGGTTACACTTTTATGCAGAGCAGTAATCTGAACAAATTGGCTGCTGACAGCCGCGGTAAATTGTCAAGAATGAGTGCTGTCAGAGAACAAGTTGTTTTTATGAATGTGCAGAATAAGTAAATCCCGTGTCAAGCAATCTTATTCAGTTGGAGTTATTTGCAATCCAATATAGCAAGATTTATAATGTTATTTATTAGTGTGCAAAATGCTTGTTTATCTTTAAAGTGACATTGATTTGGGGGTACATATATTTTAGGTTGGTGAATTGCTACTGACTTTATTTGTTGCATCGTTATAAGGTGGGAGACATTGGAACTACCCATGACAGCAGAGTGCTACAGACATAAGCTTCGCTAGAGAGCTCTAGTTCGACAAAATTTTTATTAATGATGTTTGATAAGAAAAATATATTCCAAATGGGCAAGTTCTGGATAAAGAACAAATGCTTCCAAATTCTACAACCATATAAAATAAATCTGTGGCTCTGTATTTAAGGCAGAAAGAAGGAGAATGTGGGATGTGTTAAGTATAGTGTGGCAAATGGGGAAAACAGCCTTTGACTTTGGATATTAACCAAATTAATGTTCTCTGTAGGTTGAAGGTCATTGCATTTGACACTCTAGATTCTGACTTGCAATGTTTCTTTTTTGTGATACCAATTCGCCAATGACTCTTTTACTTCCTACATAGAATGGAAACAATCCTTGTGCATTAGTAATTTGAAAGGACAAAGACAGCTAGTCAGAAAATTCTAAACTAAAGAGTTTTTCTCATGAAATCATTATATTTCACCATTTTTCTTTACTAAGGCTTGAGTGAAATATTTCATTAGGGAGATAGACAATATTTAAGGAGAGAACGGAATGTGTCATTGATTCTTGTCTTGGTTTTTCATAAAATCAGCCTAAGCCAAATATATTAAGATTTCAATCTATTTTCTTTCATGGGTTACTACTCTTCTGAAGATTTCATGCAATAGTTTATACTCAGTGCAGTGTTTCTTACACAAGTGGGCAAAGTTTCCAAGGACAGTTTTCATGCACCATCATGTGTATATTAAACGGTTTACCTTCAAGTCAGTGAATGAAGAATTTCACAAGTTTGTGGAAGTATGCTCTGGATAAAGCAATCTCCCCAAAGATAGTTAAACACTGACAACTTCTGACAACAGAAAGGCAAGAACAGTATTAGCATTTTGTAATGTCAGAGATGGCGTAAAAACTGCATAACTTCTTCTTTTTTAACATAAAACGTATTATTTGTTTCAGAGGTACAGGTCTGTGATTCAACAGTCTTGCACAATTCACAGCGCTCACCATAGCATATACCCTCCCCAATGTCTATCACTCAGCCACCCCATCCCTCCCACCCCCCACCACTCCAGCAACCCTCAGTTTGTTTCCCTGAGATTAAGAATTCCTCATATCAGTGGAAATCAGAGGGGGAGACGAACCATGAAAGACTATGGACTCTGAGAAACAAACTGAGGGTTCTAGAGGAGAGGGGGGGTGTGGGGATGGCTTAGCCTGGTGATGGGTATTAAGGAGGGCATGTACTGCATGGAGCACTGGGTGTTATACGCAAACAATGGATTATGGAACACTACATCAAAAACTAATGATGTAATGCATGGTGATTAACATAACATAATAAAAAAACCAAAAAAAACTGCATAACTGTGAAACTTGAAAACTCTTTAGTGGTTATGTATTGAACTCTTTAAAATACAGAGATTCTAAAGAATCACATATCATATTGATTTACAATATAAAATTTTATAATATATTATGTATCATGAGTTTTACTAATGTAAATAAGTTCTCATATATTATGAAATCTAGAAAAGCTTCATAATTTTATTGTTAAATTAGGCCAAAATTACATAAAATATGTGTTTTTTTTTTTAATTACCCCCGCCCAAGAAATCCTGTAGAGGTTTGTCTTCCTGTTCGAGGGTTTTGTTTTCAAATGTCTTGCTAATCATGATGGCTTCATAATGTCATTAGCTAACTTCAAGGCAAAGCACTCACTTACAAGTTCTCATTAACGTAGATGTAAATTTCTATTGCAAATATTATTCTTGATACTTTGGGATTGTTTTGGCTGAATTCTTGCGAGATCTGATTATACCATCATTGGTTCATAAATCAGAACATGGCTGACTCGGAGCTCAGCTAGAAGTGGTACTTCTGCATACTCTTGTTTATCATTCTGCTCACTTGTGCTTGTTCAATTAGCATTATCTTCCATCCACAGTTTCTTTACTGGGATCTTTTAAAGCCAATTGTCCATTTTGTGAGGATTAGTTCAGTAAAACTGGATTATATAATCCGTAAATCCACTTAACAAGGCATATATGAACTGCAATTCAGTGAAAGCAAGTCAGCAAGTACGGGGGGCCACTGCCAACCCCTCTATGTTAAGCAGCTCCTACTCTTTTCTAAAATACTTGCAGGCCAGAAGTGACATACCTGGTGCATGGGCCACCTGTGTTAATGCATATACCAACATATTTGCAAAGCTTGATTCCTGTCCTATTTTTAAATTACAAAAAAAAAAAATCCAAGTAGTCCTAACATTTACTTCCTGCACCCCAGTGTACTCACATGTATGTACATGTATATATCCAGAGTGCTAAGCACAAGACTATTCCATCCGGGAGGAATATCTTTGGTCACTGGTTCAGAAATGGCAGATAGAAAGCTAAAGGAGAAAGAAGGTGGTAAGAACACTGAAATTTTACACTTTAACTCTTAGGGAGAAATGTCACCAAATGTGACATATTTCTTTCATGTGGCTAAATAAATGCATACAGTTTTTAGAAAGCACAAAGAACTTGAAGATTTTGTATAGAAGTCAGGAACATTCCAGTTCTTGCCATCATTTAATTTCCCTGAGTCTTGATTTCCCCATTTGTGGAATGAGAGAAAGTAGCTCTGAAATCTTCAGTTTCGAATGTTTTGATTCTTCTATTGATTAATTTTTTATTTAAATTCAATTAGCCAACATAGAGTACTTCATTAGTTTCAGATGTAGTGTTAATAATTCATCAGTTGTGTATAACACCCAGTACTCATCACATCACGTGCCCCTCCTTAATGCCCATTAGCCAGTTACCCCATCCCCCCTACCCACCTCCCCTCCAGCAACCCTCAGTTTGTTTCCTAGAGTTAAGTCTCTTATGGTTTTTTCTCCCTCTCTGATGATTTCCCATCTGCCCCTGTTTCTTATATTCCACATATGAGTGAAACCATATGATGATTGTCTTTCTCTGACTGACTTATTGATTGATTGACTGATTGATGAGTTGGGTTCACCAGGGAGAGTAAGTTTTAAATTTTCCAGTACTGAACCAAGGCATATGTGATAATAAAATCACACATTACATTTAGTACTTTCAACTTTTCAAAGTACTTTCTTATCTATTATGCCTGTGTTCTTACAACTCTATGCAAAGAAAAGGCATTTTTTAAAAGATTTTATTTATTTATTTATTTATTATTTATTTGAGAGAGAGAGAGTGGGGTAAAGGGAAGGGGGAAGGGAGAAAGAAAGAGAATCTCGAGCAGACTCTGTGCTGAGTGCAGAGACTGACATGAGGCTGGATCTCACGCCCCTGAGCTGAAACTAAGAGTCAGACACTTAATCAACTGAGTCACCCAGGTACCCCAAGAGAAGGTTTTTTTTTTAATTTCCATTTGATAAATGAGGAAAGCTGATGTACAAAAGCTTTTAAGTGACTTGCATAATATTAGAATGCTAATGAAATAAGCTTTATTAAAACTTCAGTGTTCTAAACCTCTGGCCATGAGCTCTGAATCCATTTGAACTTTGTTCAAAACAACATGCTGAGTCTATGGTAGTTCTGGGGAAAAAAAGAAATGAGAAACTAGAAGGCTTAGCAATGACTGAATCCCCAAAATCTAACAGAGGCCTGCCACATAAGGCACTTAAAAAATAACTAATGCATAAATGAGTTAATGAGTGAGTGAAACAAGTGTTGAGAAGTAATCAAACCACTTTCTAGGAAGACAATATAGGGTGGTAGAAGTAGCACATTACATGCTAGCCCTGGCTCTGTGGCTGTCAGCATGGGTAAATTGTTGGTCTCTCTTGATTTCTATATTGTCCATAAGTACTTCAATACCGTAGAGCACCAACTACATTCCAGGTGCTATGCTAGGTGCCTGCCATTGAGGTGTCTCAGGTTACTGGCAGAGAAAGACAACTGCAGGTTATTTCATCGAGCATTAGTAAAAATTTGGCAAGCAGAGATAGATAGACGCATCATCTCAGGCAGAGGGGTTGCCTTGTCCAAACACAAAGAAACAGGTCTTAGCCCTAGCATGGATGGTGGGAGAATCACAAGCTGTCTGGAATGACTTGAGTAGTCAGTGTGAGTCAGCAAGTGACACACAAGCTGATGGTAGGTCAGGAAGGGCCTTGTCTTGCCAAGGAGGTTCCATGGGTGGTGGGAACCGAGCAGGGAGCATGGTCAGGTTTGTGTTGTAGACATCTGTAACTGAGGGGATTGAATTATATCAGTAGTTTTTGCCTTCGCCAGATTCCCTAAGAGCAGAGCGTGAGGCAATGGTTAACTGCTGATACTTCCTTGGGAGGTACAATCCCAAGCACCGAAGGGGAGAGAGAAAGAACATAAAGCAGGGAAGACTGGGAGGCAATGCAAGGCAGTATGTTACCAGGAGGTCTCCTGTTTCCAGTGTTTCAGAGACATGGCTGGTTGCTGTGTACCCACTTGGCCACTTGTGGGCAGGCAGTATGGAGAATCATACTTTGAAGCACTCTGTGAGAGGGAAGGAGGTGTGCGGAATTACCTTCCCATCTCCTATTCCACCCATCTCAGTTCACCCCATGAGAAGACAACTTCTGCATTGTTTCATCTGGTTTCTTTGACAGGTGATCAGGGAGTCAGACCCCACAACCCACAATGTGACTTTTCATCCAAGTGTAGAAGCAGTTTTTGAAGCCAGAAACTTGGGGCCTGTGGCCGTTGGGCCTCGATGCATGGTGGCAGCCAAGGGGAGAGCCCAGCTTATTTTGACAAGTAAACATTTAGCCAGTCCTAGGTGGAAGCCCCATGAGGACCCAAGCACAGTTAATTGGTCATAGTGGTGGGATGAAAAGTAGTCCCCTTGGGAAGGCAGAGCCAAAGTCACAGCTGTGGCAAAGCAGGCAGCAGAGGACCCAGGAGGTCATGGCTCTAGGAGAGTCTAAGGGGATGATAAATGTATCCAACAAGTTTTCAAACCTACATGTGGAACATCAATATGAAACAGATGTCAGAGGAGCTGTTCTTTGAACCAGAGAGAAGAGTCCACACCCTATTTTTTTCACCCTTCTCCCCTCCATGGTGACTTTTGAGGTACCCCTTAGTGTTCCTTGGAAGACAATTTAAAATAGATTAGATTATCTGCCTTCTAGCACCAAATTAAGGCTTTGGGGGGGGTAATACATTTGAGGAACAGTATTTCGTTGCCTATAAGATGAATTCGTTCTCTTAGTTGTTTGGTTTGTGGAATTGCAAAGAAAGGAAGATGTAAACAAGTGTAAACATGGACAGAGTTGTAGCAAAGTGTGAAATTTGGGGTTCTCAGGAATTTGCACGTTCATCTAATTCAATTACCTCATATCACAGATGCGAAAACTGGAATTCAAGAGGGTAAGTTGTCTTGGAAAAGGTCATACAACTAATTAGTGGCAGATGGAGGGCTGAAGCAGAGGGAATCCGACTCCCTGTCCTGAGTTCTTCATCTGTATACATATCTGTGTGTGTACCTATGAATCTGCTTCAGTACTTTTTAAATTTTGCATTTTCATTTTGATAACAAATTGAAGCCATCAAGCTGACCATCCAGATGACCACTGAGGACTTCTGCATCCAAACCCGTAGGGTGAACCGTTTCTTTCTTTAGGATGTAATAGTACAGGTGAGCTCAATACAGGTGAATCTGCCTGTTGGGCTGCCATACCGGATCACCACAGACTAGGTGATGTAAACAACAGAAATTTGTTTCTCACAGTTCTAGACGCTGGTAAGTCAAGATCAAGATACCAGCAGATTTTGTGTCTGGTTCCCTGGTTCATAGACAACTGTGTTTTCTCTGTGTCCTTACATGGCAAAAGGGGTGAGGGCCCTCTTTTATGAGGGCACTAATCTCATTCATGAAGGCTCTACCCTCATGACTTAATCACCTCCAAAGGCCCCACCTCCTAATGTCATCACATTGACCAGTAGGTTTCAACATATGAATCTTGAAGACAAACATTCAAACCATGGCACCGACCTATAGGGATAAGTACTGGGTTCACTTTGCAACAGATTCTTCTGCAGGAGTTCCATCTTTGTACCTACTTATTCAACAGCAACCAAGGGGGTAGCAAAGGCTTTTTTTTCCCACCAAATTCCAGCATAATTTAATACAAATTTAATGCAGATATCAGTGATGCTATGATGCTAACTTTATTCTCAAGTTAACAAGACAGTTTTGCTCAATTATCAGGTGACATTTCATTTAAAATGGCATCTGAGGATTACTCCTGAGCAGAGTTTTTAGATGAATAGGAGAGTTGGATACCCAAACTAGCAAAAAGAACCTTGGAGTCATTAATACTCTCTTCTGATTCATTTACATAAATAGGCATTTTCTACATTGGAATTGTTAAAGTCAAATTCTGAAACATTAAATATAGGACAGGATCTGAAACTATTTCTACAAGAATACCCATTTTGAAACTAGTTGCAGCAGAAAAGCATAATCCTCCCTATAAATGTACAATGTTAAATTTTATTAGATCATAGTTTTTAAAATTCAATTTGTGTGTCTTTCTGAATTTATCTTCTTATAAGAACAATAACTTACAGTCTTCTTCCATAGCTTATATGTATTTTAAAAGTACAAAATAACATAATTCCATGCTTGAAAACTGAGATAATTTTTTTCTTTCAGAAACAAGTCCAGATTTCACCCAGTTTAAGAACCACTGCAAATAGACACACTTTGTCGTGGGGTACACAGTTACTTAGTGAAGACTAGCCCAGGAAAAAGACTATATCTTGGATTCCATTGTTCCAAGTTCAGGTCCTAGCTCTGCTAACAAACTAAACTGTGTATCTCCATTAAGTCAGATCACTTCTCTGATCTTCATTTTTCTTATTGTTAAATTAAAGAGATTATGAGGATCACAAATACCTATGCTTATTTGAACCAGATACAGATTAAGTGAAATGGTGTAAATAACAGACAGTATTAGGGACAGTAATTAAGTCAGAGGACCATTTACTCTGTCTTACAATGTTTTTAATTCAAAACTTCTATTGGCACTAGAAAGACAAGCAACCCATCCATGGCCTGATGTGATCTGTAAGTTGCCAGTGTACAACTCTTGGACTAAATCATCTTTCGAGCACCTACCCCAACCCTAGAGCATCAAACACAATGACTCTAGGATAAATGAAGACTAAGCCAGCATCCATGTGACCTGTGTAAAATGGTAACAGCCATAGAGGAAACCTTCCAGAAGGCTTCAGTGTATTTTAAGAGTGGTACAGTGTCATATAAGAGAGTTAAGGCAAGGACAGGATTGAGAAACGCAGGATCCAAATGAGTGAAGGAACTTTCTTGTTCCCAACTTTATCCAACCAAAAGTACAGTGCGAATTGTAACCCATGTTCGATTCTCGAGTATCATACTCCCAATCTAATCCAAAGATTCATTCACATTCACCAAACTACAGGCGAGACACTCTGCCCAGTTGCTGGAAAGATCTGTAGAAAATCATATTGATGTTTTTCCTTTTTCTTAGAGAATGCATTTGGCTTGGTTGTTTGTCACCATCGCATCTTTCTCCTCAATTTGGTCCAAGTGTTATCGATAAGAACTTAATTCCGATTAAAATCAGAATATTAGATACAGATTTGGTATGTTTCTTCAGCTTTCAGAGTTTCAGGAGACTGCGTGAAACTATTTTGAAATGCATGTTGACGCAGAAACAATGAAGTTATTTGATATATGTTCTCACTTTAGGAAGATGTTTTCCAGACTTGGTACAGACTCTGATTTCCTGCTCTCTTTCAACAGTTAGCATCCACACAACACCACACACACACACACACACACGCACGCACGCACACGGACTTTCCGTCCCTGACCAGGATGTTGCTTTTTCTTTTCATTTCTTGCAGCTGTACTCCTCTTCTCCTCAGTTGTTTCAGTCTCAGCTATCTCTCTTGTCATTTTTGATAGGCACAAATAAAAAGAAAATGCAGACTTTGGTTCAATTTCTAAATTTGCTCATACTACAGAGGTGTTTTGAACCAATGAAAAGTGTTGAGGCCCTATTCATAGAAGTTGAATTTAAAAGCCAAGCAATAGACAGTAAGTGGAGTGAAGAATAAGAAAGAGCAAAAATTTAATCAGTCCTGATAGCTGACTCCCGTTTATGATGTTACCACGTTTATGCTTATAATTGGCTATTTCCTGTTTAAAATGCCTTTTTTTCATTTCTACCCCCTTTCTCTCAGTTTATTGGCTCTGTGATCACCTCAGTATCTTTCTCTTCCAAATCAATGGACATTTTTATGAAAAGAGTTTGCAAGGTGTTCAACTCTGAGAGAAGGCTTATCAAGCATGGGCTGCCATGTTATGAAACCTCTCTTAGTAAAACACTGGTACATAACCCTTGAGCTATAATTTTTTTGGAGGATTTGTTTTTTATTTAGATTCATGTGTGGTGTTCTATGAATAAATTAGCATGGTTTCAAAGTGTAAAACTTAAGGCATCATCAAAGTACATATTTTATTCATTGCTTAATAACATTTATGAATGAAGGAAGAACCACCCATTGTTTTAAAACCTACACAAGAACTCAGATTCTCGGTGGTTTGCCTCTCCACACAGCTCATGTTAATCTTTCTGTAGGCAAAGTGCACTAAACTAGGCCATCCAGGGATTGAAAGTCCCTCCCAATTTATGAATACAGTGACAATGGATAGTAATAGAATCAGATAAACGTGTTTTTTGTATCTTACAGAAATAAGAAATTAGACACTAAAAATAGGGTCTAAATTTTGTGAAGAAAGTGTGCTGAATGAAAGATATAGTCTTCCAGTAGCTCAAACAGAATTTCTATTGATTTATTTTTCACATAGCTCTGAGCAGCCTGCACTTTCACTGTTTGATGTGACAAAAAAGGAAGGAAGGAAAGGAGAGGAGAGGGGAGGGGAGGGGAGGTGTGGAGAGGAGAGGAGAGGAGCGGAAGGGCACCTGCTAATTCACAACATTTGCTTCCAGGTGCCAGGTGGACCTGTCCGGTCCTCAGTAGGGGAGCAGACACACAAGTTGGAGTTGCAGCTGGAAGAGGGTGAGGGTCAC
The DNA here is from genome assembly GCF_009762305.2 of Zalophus californianus. Taxonomy (NCBI): domain Eukaryota; kingdom Metazoa; phylum Chordata; class Mammalia; order Carnivora; family Otariidae; genus Zalophus; species Zalophus californianus. The sequence continues at coordinate 73,169,770 of NC_045599.1, read as the reverse complement.
CTGGTTCTGCTGGTCACGCCTCACAGCTTCGGCCACAGTCAGCATCTCTGACCTCTCCGTCAGTTCCCTGGAGGGACCAGAAAGAACGGGAGGAAATCTAAGGAGATATGTACCGTATGTAACCCTCCTAATTCAGGGTCATGTGTGACGAGTTGAGGTGGTAAATGATCTACCTAGAGTGACAGGAGTACATCTGAAGGGCTGTGTGACAGCTGAGTCAGCAGAGACAGAGAGCTGGGGTAAATGCAGGTGCCGTTACCCTGAGGTCTGCACACCTGCTCTTCTCTAGAGTCTCTTCCAAAGCAAGGTTCTAGATTCTGAGCCTCTCCACAGTGGTTTTGTCATGCAGCACAACTATCATGCAAGGCAACTTCTCATAAAGGAAAGTCAAGTATACAGAACATTACCTCAAAATTAATTCTTTGACCCTTTGTAATTGCAATTAAGAGTTCTTTGTCTTTCCAAGTTTGAAATGGAATTAATGACACCTACATTAATTAGTAGCTTGGTAACGAGAGGATGCTCACAGAAAGAATTTTTATTTCAACTGCTTAGAAAGGCCTCGCTTCATTCCTTTATCTTATTTTAATTGAATGTGAAATATAATTAAAAGGAAACCTCCTTACCTTTTGATCATTTGTGGAGTGATAGGGGCGGAATAGTGAGTCACTATAGTAAGCACCCTTCTCACATTTCACCCAAACCATAATATTCACACCCAAATCTACCTCTTTCCCAGCATCCTCATGCTGTGCATTTTCCACCATGTAGTTTTCTTGAATCAACAGAGAGGGGAGCTCTTACCTCCACCATTCTCTCAATGTAGTCTCAGAAAAAGTGAATGCCTCGGTACCCATGAAGCTGGGGAAAAAAAGCTTTTCCACTTAAAATTACAAAGCTTGTATTGTACAATGCTGCCAGGTGTTTAGAAGGCTCCTCTAGACATTCAGCCATGAAACCAAGCTCTAACAAAGAACCGCTTAATTTTTTTTTTTTTTTAGATTCTAAATATTCTATTTGCTGACTGACATCCTTCCAATAACTGAATTTAATAAAGATGTACCTTATCAGGCTGTGCAGATAACATGAAGTGCTGGTACTAATGCTCTACAATATTCTTCAAACAGATTAGCAGGATGTGCGCTTCAGCAAAATTTTATTCTGGCTATCTCCATCGAATCAGCTGTCTGCTAATGCTTGCACAACTCATCTACCAATGGTGTTACCATAAACAGTTTAATAGAGGTGACTTAGCAAGGCTAAATAGTAAATATTTTTAAACCACCTAAGAGCCCAACCTATTGTTGGGCATCTTCTAATATGTAATTGCAATTATGAGAATTATTTCACATTTTGGTACCCATGAAAAAATGTTCTCCTGTTACCAGGAGTGAACCTTGTGAGTTGAAACAATTTTAAAGGAATTAATTGGTAATATTAATATAAAAATTCTAGGTATACGATACTGGTATTTTATGATTAATATTTGGTACTATCCCATGTATTAGAATGTTAGTGGAGCCTAGGTAAATTAGGAATAATCCAGCTATTATTGATTCTTTTTTTTTTTCTTTTTTGCCGGTTGGGCTTCCTTAAATCGGCCATTTCCATTTCAGAATTTGAATAATTTGTTTCCGCACCTTCTTTCAAATGTTAGTTGTTATCTGAATAAATATAACTATGATGTGGATGCCCTGGCTGATTCTCTGATTACATGCTGCCTCTACGACATATTAAAAAGTGAACCGTATTTAATGTTTTGTTTTGTTTTTGAGCCCCTGCTTTTCAAGCATAGGCCTGTGTCTCCCCTCTAGAGACGTACGTTGCTACGGAGCTCCTGTATGCAGTATAGCACATGTGTTATAATTGCTCATAGTAAGACAAGGGCAGAGACCTAACTTTATGGTTTCAGTGTGTTTTCTTTTTATTACCACAGATTATGAGACAAATGAATGCTGTATCGTGTCTGGGACATCTATGTCATCATATGTTTCAGAGAAACATATAGAGGAGGTTATTTGGGGAATTATTTATATGTTTTCCTGGGAGAACATGTGTATTTTTTAAAATTTTAGGGGACACTTCAGAATGTGATTTGGCACTGGCCATAGTGAGGAAAGTGAGTTGCCCCTGAAAAGGGCTCTCCATTTCTGTCTTCGGTTGTTCATTGTGAAGCATCGAAGCCCGCAAATTAAACAGACATTACCGTGTGGGCCATTATGTGATCACCTCATTCTGAAAAGATGGCTAATTCCATTTTTTCTTTTTTTTCCTTTTTTTTTTTTTTCCTTTTGGAGGGAGGAAGGCAGGCAAGGTCACAAGGGGGCGGGTAGTAATGGGTAGTAGACCAAGAGCGATTGTATGACCTTTTCAGAATGGGTATGCTGAACCCTTGCTCCCCCCTTGTCACAGTTTAAAAAACCAGAGGAGCTAGTTTAGAGAAGAAGTTGTTAGCATTCCATTATTATTATGACATTTCACAGTCATCTGATTTAATGTCCCCTTGACCGGATTGTCCAGCATGAGACGATGGGCTTGAATGTTATTTAGAGCATTGATAAAAGGTGAGCGGTTCTAGGATGACAGCGAGTCATAAGGCTGGTGGGTGTGACATTAATTTTCTCCATAACAGAGATGGAATAAGACGTCACGGTGACAAGCTGTCAATCAGCTCTGGCCCCTCAGAGCATCTCGATGCCATAGGATGGGGGTATTGCCTCTCCTGTAATAGAGCTGAACTGAGATGCTCTCCCTGACAGCTGCTGCAGCCATAGAGAAAATATTATACAGCCTTTCATTAAAAAAATAAAGAGGACTCCTCTCCAGAGCATTTCAATCTTTTCCCATCTATTGAGGGCTGAAAGGATTCACAGCAAATCATAGATTCCTCTGCTATGGAAATTTCTGGCTTCAGAAGCCATTCAGGTTTTGAGGCCTTCGAAAATAACCATAAATAACAAGGCAGGAATACCTCTTGATGAAGCATCCCCGAAAGGTCTATTTTTAAACTGATATAGTTAAGATTTTGCTTTTTTTTTTTTTTGCAATTCTTATTATAAGCGCTGTGTCACTGCCCTAAACAGTTGAAGTTGGCAATAAATTCCTGAGTGTCAGCTGACTGGAGGAAAGAAACCCTTCGAACAGTAATTACCCCTCCAAATGAGAAGCAGAACATCGGAGCTGAAGCGTCAGAAGCTATATGTGTGTGCAGGGAGGTTACTCGTATGAAACAATTCTCAGCCCGAGGACTGATGAGATTTGTTTTAGACACGGTGAAACTTGGATTGAATTGCTCCCAAAAATTAAAGGACAGAAACCTTTTGATAAAACTCTTCTCTATCATCAGGATAGGAGACTTACCTGGTTTATAACACTCAGGAAGCTATGAGATGTTACTACATCAGGAAGGCAACATGCCTACACACCTCTGAATTATAACACTGCTGTCTAACGTTCCCATTGTTAAACCCTTAACAGGAATTTAAGTGGAGAGAGAGGTTCGTTTTTCCTGAGCCCTATCATCTGGGTAGTTTCAATAGATTTTGGGTGATAAACAGCTGTTTTAAAACAATACAAGAATAGGAGCTAATCCTGTGCTCAACACTCTTAAAAGTTAGGCCCTGAGATTACCCATATATCTGCATTTCCCCCTCCCAATATACCAAGGTCATAGCTTCAGTATACACAATGGCTAGTCATACAGGACTCATAAAGTCAATATCTGAGTAAGCTCCTGCTTGTCAGTATTCTCACATCCTTAATACAAGGATGGGAATGTTCTTTAGTAACAGTTTGATAACTTTGTTATATTATGCTCCTTGGTCTTAAAGCATTTTAGGGATTATAATGCAGAAGTACCTTTGATTTGCTGAGTAGAAATGCTGGTTTTGTCATAAGAAAAATGCTAGGAAGTGTAAATAAGCAAATGCATATCAGTGTTCTCTATCAATACTTACTCTTTAAGTATTTGTGCCCATTAATTAGAGTTCCGAATTATTACATTGGTATCTCTCTTTTAATGCCTTCAGGTACTATACTTCCCAAAACACTACCATTATTAATTTATGAAATTAAATAGGTTTTATCCTTTAGATCTGATTCTTCTCTTGGAATTTCCCTACTTCTCTACAGACTACAATGGCAAATAAAATTGCAAACTTAAGAAAAATTATTCATCACTTTGAATTTATTTTTAGTGATCAATTTGACTTATTTTAGAAGTTACATATGATTTTTTTCCTAAAAGGTTCATAGAACTATGCAAATCTTTTGAACCAAACATTAGAAAGCAGCATTTCAGTAATTCAGCCCTCATCTAGCACATGCAATTTCCAAAACTCACCAAGAAGAAAAGAGTAAAAAAAATAATAATACTGACTTTCTTAATCCTAAAGGCTGAAGTGTGTTACATTACCAACAACCTAAGACTCAGTATTAATGATCATTAGTCTCCAAATCATGGTTCCCATAGATGACAGATTCTTTGGAGTTCTTCAGTAAAGGAGATTGAAGGAAGAAAGTAGGTATATCCTATTCTGTAATTTACTGTTCACCATTGTTCACTGATAAATTTTTATGGGGAAGAAATGTGGTATTTTTTATTCTTTCAAAATTCTCATATAGCAACAATTATCTATGTCAATACATATGTGTGTGCCTATGTGTAGGTGCACGTTAATGATAGTGGAAGGGTAATCTGTATTGAAGAAACACAAATATCCCTTTGAACCACTTAAGCAGCATCCTGAGATCAACGATAAAACTTAGTGTTTCCTCACACACCCTCTGATACCCTCTAGAACCTTTCTTTTCTAACACTGATGTTGGGGTCTTTCAGAGTCCATTGCGGATATTTCACAACCTGAAAGATGTGGGATTTCTCCAGGTGAAAGTAATCAGAGCAGAAGGGTTGATGGTCGCTGATGTCACAGGTAAGAAATGAGGGAATTCTATTGTCTATATCTATTTATATATATTATTTTGACTATGTATTATAACATATATATTTATAATATTTATTATATGTGATATATACATATCGAGCTGCATGCTGGGTCCACACCATTTAATGACTAAACTCTTCATTTCTCCTGACTGGATCATCAAAGTAAATAATATAAAGTTTTAGGTTTGATATTACAAGAAATGCCAACCACCCAATTTTTTACTGTTTCTGCTTTTTGAAAGAAGGGTGATGTATTAAAAACAAACAATAAAGGGTAAAATAACTTTTGAATTGTTGCCTTTTCCAAAGTTTGGCCAACGCAGTGGGACTTCCAGGTTTCATCATTTTGGCATCTTGTAGTAATGTTATATCTTCTCTCAGGCAGGATCACCTTCCCTCAGACAGTATCATAACATCAACACAAGTCCAACACACGTGAAATCTGTTGCATAGTCTACTGAAAATTGTAGATGCAAATTACTCAATTACTTGGTATGAACTCCTGGCATCTGGGTTGCTGATTCAAGTTTTTGCTGGTTTTTTTTAGAGATTTTTTTTTTTTTAATTTATATGACAGAGAGAGACAAAGCGAGAGAGGGAACCCAAGCGCAGGGGCAGAGGGAGAGGGAGAAGCAGGCTTCCAGCTGAGCAGGGAGCCCGATGCGGGACTCGATCCCAGGACTCTGGGATCATGACCTGAGCCGAAGGCAGACGCTTAATGGCTGAGCCACCCAGGCGTCCTTTTTTTTTTTTTTCAAATTTTCAAGTTTTTTTGTTGTTGTTAAAATTCCTTAGCACATCCCAGAGATAATTCTGGATCTAAACTAAGCATCGTACTGAATGGAGCACTGGGTGTTATATGCAAACAATGAATCATGGAACACTATATCAAAAACTAATGACGTAATGTATGGTGATATAACATAATAAAATAAATAAATAAATAAGTAAATGAAAATAAACTAAGCATCTACATTGTTCTAAATTTTTTAACCAAGAAATGGGCCTGTAAAAAACACTGAAATCAGTCTTATCTCTTAAAGCTTCCTGATTTGGATATCACTGTTTCTATGATGTATTAATTAACTAGTGATAATTATTTCATCAATTTCCAGAATGAAATCATTGTTTTGAATTTGCAATTATGTGACCATTCATTTACTCTTTAATTTCATAGGTTTTGGGGCATACTTATACCATTCCTTAAATTGTCTGTCTCAAGATAGATAACAAATAGGACTGACTTGGCCAATTTTTGTGTAAATTTTGCTCTTCCTGAAAGAAAGCATCCACTTATTATTTGTAGAAATATGCTCACCATTGTGAATGTTCGGCAAGTTGATCCTAATAAGGTAGTAGACTTATCTGAAGGGGAGAAATGCACTTTTCCTACCATCTAAGAGATTGCAAATCCATTACCTGATGGTTGATATCCTTTTTTTAATTCATCAAATCTAAACAGAACAGAATCAAAACCAAATTAAAAGATGACATGCATTAAAACTAAAATAGCAGATGTCTGCTCCAGAATGGTAATATTTTTAAATTTTTAATATTTGCATAGTATCAAGTGACTGTTTATTGTGTGATAAACATGTTGAGAGTTTACAGCTTCTTTAAACAGGTGATTATCAACTCATTTGTAACCATGAAGATAGTAACAACTGTCAAATATTCTTTCAAAATAGGTGTACTTGAAAGTACTGGGAGAGAGGGTAGTTTGTAATCTTTTTGCATGTATGCTGACTTGGGTCCTTGTACTAAACAATTAGTGAATGTTAACTTTATTCATCTTTTTTACTTCTGATGTGGTTATACTCAAATTAATCTGGACATAATGATTTTTTTTTCTTTTATTATGTTGCATTTAGTATTAGAACCAACAGTCAACAATGAATGAATGATTAACTCCTCTTTTTTTAAAGATTATTTATTTATTTGAGAGAGAGAGAATGCGGGGGAGGAGTAGAGGGAGAGGGAAACTCAAGCAGAGTCCACGCTAGGCACAGAGCCCAACTCGGGGCTTGATTGTGTGATTCTGAGGCCACAACCTGAGCTAAAACCAAGAGTCTGATGCTTAACCAACTGTGCCACCCAGGCACCCCAGTAATTGCTTTTCTTTGGTTCACTGTGGACATTAACTTAAAGACCGGAATAGGAACTCAGTATTGCTTTCGCATACAGAGGTTACACCTAGCCTCTGATACCCCGCAGCAGGTAAATTCAGAATGTGACATTCACGATAGTGACGTTCACCATCATGGGAGGCACCTTCAGTTTTCTACAGGATTTTCTGTAGGGGAGCCCCCAGTGTTGAGCTGAAAATCTCTGAAGCTGGGGAGAAAGGCCTAAAATAATATCTCAGGGGGCACCTAAGTGCGAAGAATTATTACTGAACATTTATAGGGGTACAATAATTTCTTATACAAATATTCAAGTTCCATTTACTTCAAAAGCTTAGATACCTGCCCATTACACAAGTTGAATGCAATTATATAAGTTTGTTTCTCAGAGAAGCTGTCATTGCTTTTAAAACTTCATGAATATATAAACTATGTTAACCTACTTGGCCTATATGCCACTGTGGAAGTTGAAGTACATGGTCTTTCAAAGCTGTAAAAAATAGATATATTTCTTTCCTGATGGTTCTATGTAAGTTAATGTGAATAACAATAGTCTTTTCCCTAGGGATTTAATGAGACCTAATTTTGATCTGATAAAATGAACTTTAATTTGGGGAATACTAAATAACAGATTGTCCATTTTTTTCCCCTCCAGTTTTAGGGACATAAATCTCATGATTCCTCATTCCACACTGACCTTATAATCTAATGTGCTCTGAATTGAACAAGAGAGATGTTGAACTATTCAGGGGCAAGAGGATAATTCAGTCTTTGACCTTGCTCACTCTTGGACCTTTTGTGGTCTTTATGACATTTGTGATGGTGGCAGAAACTGAGGACCATATATTTAAGTGAGAAATGTCTGAATATACTACTGAATTTTTTTAATAATCTTTACTTTTGGAAAGGATAAATATTTATGTGTAAACTGATCCTTCCTGGTCTTTACCATTAAATTTCAAGCACAAATAAGCTCTTTGTATACTTTCTTTTTTACTTGTTCAAAGAAGAACTTTAAAGATATGTTGTACATCTCAGTGGATAATCATAGGCTCTACAAGATTTTCAGCAACAGTTTGAAAAACAGAAATTGAGTCAATGGTGCGGTCTTCAAATCCTCAAATTAGCATCTGTTTAGGAGTGTTGTGGATGGAGAGGGGAGATTTTAAATCACTGATAGCTCTCTGAGCTAAGCAGAGTATCTTCTGACCTGCTATAAATGAGGCTATTACTATAAGATACTTAGTTGGGTTCAGAACACTTTTTTCTAGACAAGCCTAACAAGACAAACTTATATTTGACCAACTTTGCTCTATTTTTAAACTATTTTAAGGATCAGAACATAAAGTCAAACTTCCATAGTTTAAGCAAAAAATTTTAAATTATAATATTCCATCATTTAACATGAGCACAGGAACAAGATTCTATAATCTTTTAAGTAGCCATCAATCTTACTGCAGTTACAAAGAATTTTTTTCCTTTCAAAATGTAAAATTTTTCTTTTGTTACAACACATTCATTGAGAAACATTGTGATACTGTATTAACTCTGTGTGAATAAAGAGCAATTGAGACTCTCTTTGAATGAGTGAGTACAAAGCACAAATTACTTTTTAATGAAACCCTCAATTCTTTCCCTTTCCACAAAAAGCCTATAGCCTTGTTCAGCTGAACACTACTACAGTAGGTCACTTCAGTTAAGCCCCTAATAAACTGTTGATAGTCGAGGGTAGTTTTTTCTTCGGTCTCAATAGGCCAGTGTTGGACAGTGCACTTCAAATCATTAAGGTTAATACAGATTTAAAAAAAGAGATTAACTCTGGTGGTTAAGGCCTCAATTTACAACTCCCACACATACACATGCATTGAGCGCGGCACAAGAGTGGATTGAAATTTCAGTCAAATTGTGGGCAGCCTTTCACAGCCTGAGAAAGTGGCTCTCTGGTTTTCAAAGATGATCAGCTAAATTCTTCGTGAGGAAAAAAAAAGTTTGATTAAGTGAAAAATACTTTGCAGTACAACTTACTTACCTTTCAACTAAGCAGTGAAAAGGTGGTTGTCTCTCTGTACCATCAAAGCAAAACCCAGAGACCGTTTGGCCCTGCGTTCACTGGGGAAAATTCTCTCTACCGCTAAATCAAGTATTCCTTAAAACTGGACAGTTTGTGAGTAGAGAAAGACCACTGGGGGGGAAATATATATATATTTTTAAAGGTGGTGGGAAACAGTTCATGTCGGAATTTGTCTTTTCTAAGCTTCTAATTATCCCCTTCCTTGGATGGGGCCTAATTTCTGCTTTCAGCAGAACATTTAATGTCTTCTATATCGAGTGAGGCTTTCTTCTCTGAGTATTTAGACCTGGCCAATTTGGTTCTTTCAAGTTCTAAGAGAAAAAAGAGAAAAGGGTTCTTCTCTTCAGCCCCTCCCCTGCATTTTCCCCTGGGTTTTTTTTGAGCTCCCGAGGAAGAGGTCACAGCCTCCCCAGGGATACCAGCCACTCGGGTTCAGAAACGGTGATATGGGAGAACTGTGAAAGCCTTTCAAAAGATGCCCTACCTTTTCACTGTATTAAAAGGCACACTAATATAAAACTTCTCCACCCCAGGTGAATTGATCTCTCAAATTAATGCACCATCTCTTTCAGGAAACAATAGAGGGAGAGGGAGAGAAAAAAGGAAGAGGGAGAGAATTTTACAATTAACATAATCTGTCACTGAAACAGTCCCATTAAATGAGCATATCTTTTTCTAAAACAAGGCTATGCATAAATACCCATGACTCACCAGCCCCATACTCTGGAAACCTACTAGTTATTAAGGGAGATGTTTACTACCCCTTTATTTGCATAGACTTTTCCCATGTTTTTCTTTAGGAAAACTGTCTTCATTGTTGGAAAATATTTAAGTAACAAAACAGCAGAAAAAGACATGCTACAGTGTTTTTTTTTTTTTTATCAGCTTCCGTGAGAGTCTTATTATCTTAAGAAATAACAGTTAGCAGCTCAGATTCATTAGCAGAGCTAAATTTAAGCCCCATTTGACAGGCTGCCTAGAAAACATTTTGTTTTGCTGTCTGTGGGCTTTAATTAAGATGTGTTCAATTTCAGTCCTCTTCAGTCTAGCGCCGCTGCCCCCCCCAACCTTGCTGTGTCACAGACCGGCGATCAGACACTTTTAGACGGTCCGGCCCATGACTTTGACCTTCTGCGCAGTCCGGCGTTCCCTGGGGAACCGTTCAACTCATGAGGTCTGATTTCACACTTCCAGGATGCCTCAGCTCTCTTAACAATGACAGGGAGACAAAGCCCTTTAGAGCAGGCCGCATGGGGACTTGTTTAAATTGGAAACCAGAGAGGAGTCAAGGAACAAGGTTATGGGCTACAGAATAGTGCTTTTAATAAAGAGCTCACAGCTCTGGCTCAGCTCAAAGAGGTCTACCTCTGTACAATTAATTGAGCCATTTATCTGGAGCATCTTAGGCCTCTACTTTCTCACAGAACTGCGTGGTAAATATCAGCTAAGAAGCAAATGAGATATGCATGAAATGAATTTTAACACTTTGATTACTGTGCTTCCAGTCTTCATTAAAAATAAATTTATTTGTATTTCTGACCTCATTATCAGTAGGCTGCCTGCATTTTTATTGGTTCCTGTGATTTCCAGCTTGAGTATGTCATGAAGGTATATTTTATACAGAGATTTGGATTTATTATTCTTGGTATTTTCCCTGAACATTATGGGTCTATTCAGAGAAAGAAAATGAAAAGGTGGCTGTACAGAAAAAGGCAAGTCTGTTCTTTGAAAGTTTTATATACAGCTGGAGAAGTGCCAAGCACATACATATATAATATAGATAAGATATTGCTCTTTAAAAAAATTAGCTTTTTGTGGGTTACCCAAGCAAACTGCGTAAGATATATGCAGTTGTTGCTTGAGTGGCCCTCAGAATACTAGAACTCTTCTGGAAAAAGTGGGTACGTTGCTTCTTTTATAGAACTGTAGCAGACTGAATTTTTGATAGCATGTGTCTTTAATTATGTCATCATATTTAATAACATTAATGATATCTGATAAATGCAGCCTTAGATTTTATGATCATTATTTAAAACCTATGTTGGAAGATAAGAAAACATATATCCTTTAAACTCTGCATAGTTCAACTGATGGTATTATATATAAAATACGGTGGAAATCCTTCATATTTGTGAATTATCAAAGGTAAAATAGTTAACCAAATAAAAGGGGGTTATGCATGGATGTCACTCTTAATTATTTTTAACTTTTGCTATCATCAAATCTTTATATTGCTTGAAACAAAAATATCTAAGTTTTACACAAAATGTATTAAAAATTTCCCAAGCACAGTGCTTTATTTCCATTATATAAACTAATGATGTCCCTATTTGCTTTTTAACAAAAATAGTATAGTTTGAGAAGAAATTTCATCCAATTTATGATGCACCAAAAATACCCAACAGCTGACATTCTTATCACGGTAACGTGTAGTTTAGGAAACAATATTATACGTATACATATTAAATGTCTTAACACTGTATAAATACCTTCCTTAAGAATGAGACTAAACAAATGAAGGCGTCACAAGGAGAGAAAGCAAATCATTGCTCTTCATTCCTCTTTTATTTTCTCTTCATTCTTTTATGTCATCATAGTTCACATAGAAATAAAAGTGGCTTCCTTTTAGTACTTGCATCTTTACAAAATTAAATCCTATTCTAATTTTAGAAATGCAAAAGTGTTTTTCTAAAACCAAATAGTTGATATGAGATATTTGTGAAAAGAGGAATTAAAATGATAATTTAACTCAAGGGCTAGTGAGGCTGAGTCTGAACTAGTGTTTTATATGGAATGACAGAATTCATGTGTGATTCATATGCAGGTCACATGGTTAGAAGATACTGCTCTGGAAGAATAGGTGGGATGACAAAAGAGATTAATAATGGGGTTTGATGTGCTCTAGAGGTGAGGGACTATAGGCTGAGAAGGTGGTGGTCCCACTATCAATGGGAAGTGGGAGGGGAGAAATACTATAAAGTAGTTAACTGAGTTCTGTAGAAGTAAGATTACAAAATGATCCTTTGAGTCAAGAAATAGAGAACTACTGATCTGCTTGGAGGGCTAGCTCCACGATTCTACTCAGTGCTTGAAGAAATGCTTTCCGGTGCTAGAATCATTGTTTAAAATTAAACCGTTCGTTATTGTTTGTTATGATATATTTGTGTAAATAAGCAATACATTTCCTAGAATGATGGATTAGGGAACTGGTGCAAACAGAGAGGATCTAGATTTAGCCAGACTTTTGAAAAAAAGAAAAATCTTACCACAGGAATACTTGGGTTGTATGACAGTATAGTTAGGTGCATAAATGATTACATGGCTATGTAATCACATCACAATAAACAGTGATTGTGGTAAAGGACTGATGTCAATGGGAATGCCAAATGGAAGAATACAGGGCTCTGTTCTTGGTCTAACCTGTTCAACCTATTTACTAGTGACTTTGAGGAGATAACTGAATGCTTCCTTATCAAACTTGTTAACAGGGATAGTTAACTATATACTATATGCATATATTACATATAGGTGTATACTATATGCATATATTATAGATTTACACTTTTAAATATTTACATAGTATTACAGTATTTGTACGTAATATATACATATCCATATATGTGTATAATAAGCTTAGTTCAGATTGAAATAATAGGGTTAGTTCAACAAGGCGGGCATTAAAGAATATACATAAAAAGACTTACAAGGATACAAAACAGTAATGTCCTGCTTTAAGAGTAGAAAATATAGAAAAAAGTTGAGGGTTTGAATTGAGTTTAAGCTCTGTGAGAATGAATTATGCATATGTCAATTTTGTCACATTGTTTTATAGTATGCAAATTACAAATTGGCTACATTGAATAAAAGGGAAATGTTGAGAATGATACTCACCTCTGGACTCATCAAACATACTGGGGTATGAATTCAGTATTGGAAGCAATTCTTTAAACAAGGACATTGACAAAGCAGAATTTATTCTCAATTAGGCTATCTGATATTTTAAAATCAAGTCAATTGAGAAGAGCTCACGGAAAATGATAATAATGCTAAAAACACTAGTAGTGGCAGCCACATTTACTGAGACTTTATCACGTCAGACACTACCCTGAGCTTAGAACAAGGATTAGCACCATCTCACAGCAACCTAATTAGTTACTGTTGTTCTCCCCACTTTACAAATTAGAAAAGTGAAATGTGGAGAGGTTAATTAAGCAACTGGCCACATTAGCAGGTTGAGAAGACCCTGAGAACTCCTTACACTACTCCTGTTTGCCACCTACAGCAGCAAAATGGACTCCACGGGCTCTCGGGTAACTGAATACTAATATCAAATCTTAGGCAAGTATACCAGATTGGTGCAACCAAATTCACATCTCCCACCCTAGCTGCAAGAGAGTCTAAAAATGTGACCTTGGCCTTTGCAGCCTCTCTTGTTCAGGAAGAGACACCAGAAGTTAGAATATATGCTCGGCAAGCCATCCACATTATCCAGTTCAGGGGGCAGGTAATGAACATTAATCAGATAATCTAAGTGACAGATGCTGTGCCCTCACTTCGCATGCATTAATTCATTTAAAGTTAAAAAATGACTACATAAAATAGGTAAAAGTTACAGAGACATAATTTTGTGTGCCATGTAAAGAAGCACTTCCCCAAAATTAAATTGCCTAAAAATGTATCAGAAGAGACCTGTGGAGGTGGCGATTTCCCCATCAATGGCCCTGTTAAACCAGAGCCTGTGAGACTAACTGATAGCAAGAGAGGATTCAAGCCCTAGATCAGCTTTCAAACTTGGCCTCTGAGGCTTTTCTCCCAGTCCTCAGAATCAGAGATCCCTCAGTAGGTGCCAAGATGAATAACAGACTCTTGAATGGGTAGATATTTTGTAGAAGAGAAATAAAAATACAAAGATATTTTAAAGACAGAGGCTTGACAGATGATATTTTTCAGTTTTATTGCCTAAAAATATTTTTTAAAAAAAGGTTTAATCACCTATTAGAGTCCTTAACTTTTTCAGTCTAAAGAACTTTATTCTGCAAAGGCTCTCTCCAGCTAATTAATTTACTTATAAGGGAGATTATCTGAAACCTTATGCTTTTCTGTGGGGAGTCTAATTGAATATATATTTACTGTATGTCCTAAAGTAACTATGAGAAATTTCAAAAACAAAGGAGCTTATAATAAATATCTATACTTATATTTTTAGACAAATAACTTTTGTGTTTCCAATCTTGTAACAAGTGACAGGCATATAGTTTCTATATTAAATATTAGTTGAAGTAAAATCCTTAAATGTTTTTACCATAATTTATCTAAACTCTTAAAAGCTTGGACACAAATTTTTCATAGCTTCTTCTCATTTTATAGATCCCATAGTCTCCCTTTTCTTTCTTTCCCAGTTTCTTATCTGTCTCATTTTATTTCTTGTTCTTATAAATTTCAAGCTTTGCAGCATGTACCAAGATGGTTCAATTTTAGGACTCAAGAATGCATCTTGTTATACACAATACTATATATATTCTTTTGCATCTAGTTCTAGATCCCAAGGGAAATAAATTCATATTTACATTGTGCTTTATTCCCATTACTCTTAGTCATGGTTCTCAAAGTGTGGCCCAGGAGCTTCCAGGGATCCCCCAAACCCTTTTAAGGATCTTTTAAAGTCAAAACTATTTTCATAGTAATACTAGGATGTTATTTTCTTTTCTCACTCTCATTCTCTCTTGAATGTACAATGCAATTTTTCAAAGGCTATATATTTGATTGCTCTGATGTTAACATGTCATGGATTTATTATGTCATTTTCAAATGAATGATAGTTTTACATGCTGTCATTTTTAAATTCTAAAATGCTCAACTGATAGATATAATTTATATAGACAAAAGCTTTTTGATGTCCTCAAAAATATTTAAGAGATCCTAAAGATGAAAATGTTTAAGAACTGTTGCTGTAGGCCAATGATCCTCATTTGGAGGAGGCAGTATTACCCTCTTGAGCATTTGAGGGAGAATTGAGTTGCCACAGTGTTTGGGGGAGCACTATTGGAATTTGGTGGGAGTGGGATGGGGATGCTAAATGTCTACAGAGTATTAGACAATCTTAACTAGTGAAAATTGTCCCATGTCCTGCAAGATTAAATATAGACATTAATATAGGTTTTAAATCTATTTCATGATTATCTGAGCCTAGATTGTATTTTTTATTATTATGTTATGTTAATCACCATACATTACATCATTAGTTTTTGATGTAGTGTTCCATGATTCATTGTTTGAGTATAACACCCGGGGCTCCATGCAGAACTGCCCTCTTTAATACCCATCACCAGGCTAACCCATCCCCCACCCCCTCCCCTCTAGAACCCTCAGTTTGTTTCTCAGAGTCCATCATCTCTCATGGTTCGTCTCCCCCTCCGATTTCCCCCCCTTCATTCTTCCCCTCCTGCTATCTTCTTCTTCTTTTTTTTTTTTTTAAACATATGATGTATTATTTGTTTAGAGGTACAGGTCTGTGATTCAACAGTCTTACACAATTCACAGCGCTCACCATAGCACATACCCTCCCCAATGTCTGTCACCCAGCCACCCCACCCCCCACCACTCCAGCAACCCTCAGTTTGTTTCCTGAGATTAAGAATTCCTCATATCAGTGAGGTCATATGATACATGTCTTTCTCTGATTGACTTATGTCGCTCAGCATAATAACCTCCAGTTCCATCCATGTCATTGCCAATGGCAAGATTTCATTCCTTTTGATGGCTGCATAATATTCCATTGTATATATATACCACATCTTCTTTATCCATTCATCTGTCGATGGACATCTTGGCTCTTTCCACAGTTTGGCTATTGTGGACATTGTTGCTATAAACATCGGGGTGCACGTACCCCTTCAGATCCCTACATTTGTATCTTTGGGGTAAATATCCAGTAGGGCAATTGCTGGGTCATAGGGTAGCTCTATTTTCAACTTTTTGAGGAACCTCCATACTGTTTTCCAGAGTGGCTGCACCAGCTTGCATTCCCACCAACAGTGTAGGAGGGTTCCCCTTTCTCTGCATCCCCGCCAACATCTGTCGTTTCCTGACTTGTTAATTTTAGCCATTCTGACTGGTGTGAGGTGGTATCTCATTGAGGTTTTGATTTGGATTTCCCTGATGCCGAGTGATGTTGAGCACTTTTTCATGTGTCTGTTGGCCATTCGGATGTCTTCTTTGCAGAAATGTCTTTTCCTGTCTTCTGCCCATTTCTTGATTGGATTAATTGTTCTTTGGGTGTTGAGTTTGGTAAGTTCTTTATAGATTTTGGATACTAGCCCTTTATCTGATATGTCATTTGCAAATATCTTCTCCCATTCTGTTGGTTGTCTTTGGTTTTGTTGACTGTTTCTTTTGCTGTGCAGAAGCTTTTTATCTTGATGAGGTCCCAGTAGTTCATTTTTGCCCTTGCTTCCCTTGCCTTTGGCGATGTTTCTAGGAAGAAGATGCTGAGGCTGAGGTCGAAGAGGTTGCCACTTGTGTTCTCCTTTAGGATTTTGATGGACTCCTGTCTCACGTTTAGGTCTTTCAACCATTTGGAGTCTATTTTTGTGTGTGGTGTAAAGAGACAGTCCAGTTTCATTCTTCTGCAGGTGGCTGTCCAATTTTCCCAACACCATTTGTTGAAGAGACTGTCTTTTTTCCATTGGACATTCTTTCCTGCTTTGTCAAAGATTAGTTGACCATAGAGTTGAGGGTTTTGAAATACATATTATTTACTCAAGCCATGCAAATGGCTGCCATTTTACATAGTGAACACCAAAGACCTTAGGATTGCCTCCATGGCAATCTGGTTCATGATCTGGTTCCCCTTTACTTCTCTGACATATTCCACCATTGTTCCCAGGGCTTACTGTGCCCCACTATATCAGGGTCCCTGAGCACACCAGGCCTTTGCTCTAGCTCTTGCCTCTTCCTGGGATACTTCTCTCCAGATGTCCATTTGAGTACTCCTTCACTTCCTTCAGGTCTTTGCTCTCATCTCACCTTCTCAATGAAGCCTACTCCAACCACACTGATTATATTTATAAACTATGCCCCTCCCCCACATTCTTCAAACCCCTTATCCCGCACTATTTGTTTCCATTTTTCATTAACACTTATCACTCCCTAACATACAATATAATGTACTTCTTAATTGTGTTCAATATTTAGTCTCTTTTTCCTCCCTCCCCACTACAAATAGAATCCAAGAGAGCAGGGACATTTCCTTTTTTTGTTTACATGGCCTGGCATATAGTGGGTACTCAATAAATATTTGTTGAATAAATAAACATGTGATTTTATTATAAACAACTTTCAATTTAGTCCTTTATTATGGCATTAAGGCATTATATGAAATTTTGAAATCATGATTGAGTTTTATTTCAAAATAGTAAGGAGGACATTACAAAATCTTCAATATGAAAAAGGATGTATTGGGTCTAATGGGCTGAGAGCCACAACTCATGACTTAGTGAGAAAAGGGAAGCCCAGTTACTATTACTCAGTCCCAGAATCAGACCCAGTGGGAACTTAGTGAGGAGTGGCAGTTAATGTATTTCTGCCAATCAGATGTTTAAAATATGTTTAGGTCAGTTGATGAAAAAAGCAAAGGTCAAAACCCCATCTCCAGTGATAAGGGAAGGATTGGAAGATATATCCACTGTACATGGCTTTTTGTTTTGGTGGACCCTATGGATTTCCCTCATCTACGTACAACATTGTTATATGTTATGATTGAAATTCCAGTTTGTGGAAAGGACAGATGGCAATCTTGATTATAATTAAAAAAAAAAAGATTAAAGTATAGCCATTTCAAACTGTGACACCTGAGGAAATTAAACCAAGGAGCTTAATTTGTGCAAGGTAGTCCCCAAATAAAAGGCCCCAATGGATATGAATTGCTTTCCATGCTATTGAAAGTCTTCTGTGTTTTCAGAGAAAGGACAACAAAGAGGTGGTCACTGGGTATCCCCCTACACACACATTTCTATAACACATCACATCCAGCAAAGTATGCTACTTGTCAGCAGCAAAATGACCCTGGACAAAGCCCACCACTGATGGATCAGGATTAACTTTCTATTCTGGGAGCAAGAATATCATTCAGTATCTTTTGAGTGACTTTAATGCTCAAACCAGTAGTTTGCACAAACTGAAGCCGTCCACTTGCCCACATAACAGGTAACAAGCTAGCAGGGGTGGTGCAGGCTTTCCCACAGTTCTTTATAAACGTGTCAGTGTTGTGACCCCAAAGAGCAAGGGCTAAGAGTGAGAGAGAATTAGCCAGTCAGCGCATCCCATTCATTCCTCTGTGCTGCTTTGAAGACGCCCAGAAAAGGTGCCCATTGGAGACGATTCTGACCTCTGTTTTTACTGCTGTAGGAATGGCTTTTCACCGTAAGAATTTAGGTGTTAGAGCATATGCTTTAAAATTTATTATAGATTTACGTTTAAGTTAAGAGAGAAGAAGCTCTAATTTTAACTCCCTTGGGAGATTTTTTCCCCTGTAAAAATCCATAGGGAAAACAAATAGCCCCTGGTTTTTAACAAGATTATGGATAAATGCGCGTTAGTCCTAACCTAATATTTTTAAGTATCTATTGTATAGTCACTACATAACATAGATCTAAGTTGCTGTGTTATAGAGTCCGTATCAAAGGGATAAAGAAACAAATTTAAGCTAAATATTCCTTATCATAAACTGTTAAAGTGTTCTTGTTAGATAAGCATCCTTCTCCTCTAAAGCTGTTGGCAGTAATGATCTGTAATCACCATAGATCACCAGGGTCATCTCACCCACTGAGGAAAAGTCTTCACCTCCTTTTCCCTTCCTGTTCTAGAGCTAGAGAATGGTACGCTTCCCATTGTACCTTTCACTTACCTTTATTACAGCCCTTACAGTCCTGCATTATAACTGTGTATTTACATGCCTATCATGCCCACTAAACTGTGCGTGCCTTGAGTGCTGGACTTTGTCTTAATCATAATTCCAGGATGAGAGGAGCAGGCATTCAATAAGTAATGAATGCTTCCAAAGGTATTCCTGTTTCTCTCTAGAAAATTGTCAACAAGGAAAACTGCAATGTTCTCAAGCAAGGCTAAGACTCTTTCAGCTGTCATGGCGGTTAACACAATCAACCCCACTGCTCGGATCCTCACCAAGCACTGCCGCAATTTCTATCTTGCATCCAAACCCAAATCTTGCACTTTTTAGCCCAAATGGTGAAGGTTAAGAGAAAACCAGTTGGTACCCACAGGTCAGCTTTAGTCTTATGACAAGAATGACTAAGACGGAGATGAGGGATTATATCATCTGTTCCCATACGTTTAGGCTGTTTAAATAGCCAAAAATTATCGGAAACAAAATACAGTTCAACTTTGGTTGCTGCCTTAACTCCTTGCACTTCTGCCCATACGGTATTGAGTAAAATCATCATATGGAGCAGCTTTGCATCACTCTTTAGAGCTTTGCAGAACACAGTGTACTTAGTAGACCTCAACACTGCATCCTGTAGTCAATCCCACTCCTCAGATATTCTCAGCAAGCACAGCAGCATATCACGAGGTCTAACTAGAATGATAAAAGGATGAAAGGAAGGAATAATTAAGGAGATAATTAATGGTTAGGTCCATCACTGGTATTTCTGTGATTGTTTTCGGTTGTTTAAGTGGCACATAATCAAGGCTGCAAAATTTAGGAACTGAAAAGCCAGTCATTTAAAGCATCATTTAGCAAGCCAGATAAGCACATTAACTGTGTGTAGCCACTTCTTTAAAATAAAACTATGGTGAATGCTTTTTAGTGGTAAGTTTATAGAATTTGATATTGTACGTTTACTATTATTTTGGTTGAAATTGCTGTTAATTTTTAATTACCCTTGAATCATGCAGTGGCAGAAGGATACTTTCTAAATTAGTTGAAAATAACATAGTATGTAAAGACCTGATGTTGGCATCCATTACTGATAACTGTAAAAACATAACTTTATAGAAGGAAAAGATGAATAGAAGTTAAATATAAAATTGGCTGCTCTCTCCTTACGTAAATTTTCCTTTTTGGCAGATTCTAGAGAAAGCTACCCTGGGTACTTTGTTGAATGCTTCTTGTCCTTGGGGGAATAAAAGACTGACTTAGCTAAGCTCAGGGAATTGTTTTCTGTCAGCAAATAACAGTATCAGGCATAAGAGATTGTTCACTATTGGCATCTTCAAACCCTGTTGGTTCTACCTTCAGAGTATATTCAGAATCCAAGCACTTTCCATCACCTGGATTGTCATAATATCCTCCTAACTCTTCCCACTACCTCCTCCACTGACTTCTCTCCACCTTATTCTCCAAATAGCAGCTGTCAGATCATGTCACACAGCAGCCCAAATACCTCCAAAAGCTTCTCCTAGCGCTTGGAGAGAAAGCCATATCCTACAAAGACCTGCCACCCTCCCCATACCTCACCCTCTACTCTTCCCCTTCCCTCAATTCATTCCTTCAGTCACGCTGGCTTCTTGGATATTCCTAGACACACCAGGCACAGCCATTTCTCTGACCTTTCCACGACCTGTTGTTCTAGGTAGCCCAGAGCCTACTCCCTTGCCTTTTTCATTTCTTTGCCCATATGCTGATTTCCCACCTTCTCTGACGGTCCTTTAAAAAATTGCACATACATACCAGTACTCCTCATTGCCATTCCTATATCTTTCTCTACAGTACTTACCATCTTCTAAAATACCATAAAATGTGTGTATTCGTTGTCTTTTTCCTCAAGGTAAACACCCTGAGGTCAGGCTTATCATTATTATTGTTTATGCACTTATGTCTCCTCAACACATAGAACACTGCCTGGTACATGGTAAGTAATAATTACTTGTTGAGTGAATGAATCTGTGGTCAAAACATTAGCCAGCTCTTCCCATGTGTGTGGCCTACTAACTACTAAGATATGGCATAGTTATTGGGAAATTGGGAAAGGTCTTGCCTGGTGCCTTATATTTAAACATATATATATATATAAAATATTATATATATAATCATATATATATATTTCATTTATTTACTTAGACAGAGTGCAGGGAGGGGCAGAGGGAGAAGGAGAGAGAAAATCTCAAGGAGATTCCACGCCGAGCACGGAGCCCAAGGCGGGGCTCCATCTCGCAACCCTGAGATCATGACGTGAGTTGAAATCAAGAGTCGACCCTTAACCGACTGAGTCCCAGGCACCCCACATTTAAATATATTTAATTAAAGCTGTGTTAAATAGTAATTTGGTCTAAGGTAAAAGTTTCTCTCTTTTTTTTAAATGTAAGCACCATTACATTTGGTACAGTGTTTAATATGGTCTCTTAAAAATTACCTTGCTTACCCATTTCAAGTTAAAAGCATGTACATATAAGAGAATATTTTTGCCAATGATGGAATGCCCCTGGAATTTAATCTAGCAAAATGACTGAGAGGTGGCTTCAGAAGGTGCTTACACTGTTTTTGGTGGGTGTAGCATTGTCTCTAGGGCTTCAATGTCTTCATTTCAATAGAAGAGAGTGAGTGAGAGAATAAGTAATGTGGTGGTCAACGGCAGATAACCGGTTTTCCCTAGGAATGGTCTTGCAAACTAATCAACTACATGGTAAGAAAATATGGATACCCACGGCCTCATGGGCATAGGTTTTGATAAATGGATTAGTTTCTTACCAAGATATGGGAAGTGTTAATCATTAAGAACAGATTTTGTTTCTTTAAGACTCCAGATCTTTTGTCAGCAAATATAGGTAGAGTAACAAAGAAAGTGGTGATTTAAGAGACTTTCCATGTAGTTGAAAGTCTCTTACACAATTGAATGTAATTCCTATAGAAAAGAAATCAAGTAAAGATTTGCATTCTCTGCTGGTAGAAGTTTAAAGTAAAAATTTTTTCGGGGCACCTCATGGCTCAGTCGGTTAAGTGTCCCGACTCTTGATCTCAGCTCAGGTCTTGATTTCACAGTCATGAGTTCGAGCCCTGTGTCGGGCTCCACACTGGGCAATAAAAATAAAATAAAGTAAAATGTTTTCCCAATAGATACTGGTCTCTGGAGTTTGTTCTTGTGTTTTGCTATTGAAGAAGTGGGGCAGTTTTGACTGAATCTGTTACACATTGCTGATCATTTGAGGGCAAGTAAAACCACGTCACTTGAAATATAATAGTAATTGAAGTAAAGCAAGTGAAAATGAGGAAACAGAAATGCCCAAAAGTGCTATTTTTATATAGTTTTTTTAACTAAATTAAGATTTACATGAATGTACACATATATGAGAAAAATTACAAGGAGGTCCCAGGAAGAGTGTGAACGTTCCACTTGTCTTTTAGGTGAAAGTTCCAACGCTAATCAATCTAATGGTTCTGTCTCAAGTGATGGCAGAATAGTGGTGCTTCTGACATGGAATTCTATTAAATATGGCTTTAATTTTCTCTCTGATCATTACAGGTAGATTTTTTTTTAATCTCCCCAACCCTTTTATAAATTATTTGAGGTGGTAGTATGTGTCTATTACCCAGTACAAAGCTAGGTGAAAAGACTGTATGGTCCTTAAGAATAAGTAAGGCTTTCGAAATTGTTTGAATCCACTTTTTATGCTTGTACCTGAATTCTGTGGAAGAAAATAAAATTGTTGATGTGGCAAATAAAACCTTTTGCACTGTGTTTTAATGAACAAAAGTTCTTTTTTGAATTCTGTCTTCCATGGTGTGTATGTGTGTATGATTAAAAAAAAAAAAAAAGGATAATACAGATCCAAAGGCAGAAATAAAAATGTCAACAGACCTCAAAGACTTTCGATTCTCTATTCATTATTCAAAATTGTTCCCAAGACCAAAAATTTGAAAAGACTACCATACTGCTAAATTATGCAGTCCTGGGGTATATGAGGCCGCTGAACTAACACACATACATTTACTCTTTTTTTTTATTATAAACTAATAAATTAAATTAAAGGTGAGTCAAAGTTTGTATGGCTCATTTTAAGAATTACAATATGGAAAGTAAATACACTGCTGTGTGGGAATACATGACTTATCTGTCACTGATAGCTAATGAATTCCTTCCTATTAAAATTTAATTGAAAATCTTCAATGATATTTAAGCTTTCACAGAAGTGTAAACTACTGTGACTACAATTCACAATGCATTTAAAACAATTATTCTTTATCATTAAAGTTAATAATATGCACATTAACCTCTTATGTAGTCTAAATCAATATTGTAGTTTAAAAGATATGACCTCTGGACAGCTTTGTCTAAATATTGATTTCATTGTCATTTGTATAAGGTATCAAACAAATTACACGCTGCACTAATATCATTAATGCTGCCCCCATAGAGCCTCTGACTTTATGGGGTTCTTATAATACAGGACATGACATTACAAAATATTGAGGATATCACAAATATAATTGCCGAATGAACAAGATTTGATTATGGCAGAACAGGCTCGCTGTAAACAGATGATAACTTCCAAATTCTTTACTCTCAGTGGACAGGAAAAAATACTGCTCTTTAACATGCAGATTGGTTGCTGAGGTTAAGTTTCAAATGGCAAAATTTTTTCTGCCTCTGAGGGTCTAATTTACCTTCTTGTGATGCCAGAGACATTTCAGGAGGGAATCTAAAGTCACATTACAATGGTGTCATTCTGTAATATAGCAGTTTTCCCAACATAAATTTGTTTAGTTTTGTTTAGAAATTTCTATTAAAAGTTACTGAGTCGGAGGAGTTGGAAAATATATGCGTAAAAGTGAAGGGGTTGAGCCTTTCAAATGATCTTTATAGAACTAAGTAAAAACTGACTGAGGGATGTACATGCATTACAGTTTCTCTCATAATAATTATTACTATTTTTTGTAAAAAAAAAATAAGTAGAAATCGAAATACCAGCTGTATAATTTCCTCTCTTTTACTTTTTTTCAGATTCTAATTTGCTAGGAATCACAACAATTGTTAACACTCTCCAGTTACATCTAACTCTAGTTTGATGTTTAAATTTTTTAAACTGTATGTTACTTTTTGTTTTTCATAAAACTTTTCAGAAAGGCGATGTGGCTGTGATCATGACACTGTGAACTGTGGGTGTTATTTATACTAAAAATGTTCCCCCCAAATCTCTTGTAGGTAAAAGTGACCCGTTTTGTGTAGTTGAACTGAACAATGATAGGCTGCTGACACATACCGTCTACAAAAATCTTAATCCTGAGTGGAACAAAATCTTCACATTGTAAGTAATCATTACCTTGAGCTCATTTCAAAAATGGAGCTAATAATATTTATTTTTGAGATATTTGTGTGTGTGTTTATTCTTAACTGATGAGCAGCTCTGCGTCTGGACTGCTGCTGCTAGCAACATTGAATATCATAATTGTAATACCTTTCTGACAGAGAGACCTGGGGAAAGAATATGCCGTTTTTCTTTGTTTTCACAGATTCTTTTTTAAAACTGTGATTTTTATATGGTTTGACTAAGGATTTTGCTTCCATTAACTGAATGACCATACTGCTTCTTCCTTTTATACTTTCTATTGAAATTCTCCCCAACTGCATTGACACCAGGGAGGACAAAGCTCTATTTGTTCCATTGGTCAAATCAGCAAACAATCCAGTCTTGAATTCAGAGATGCTTTAGTTTTGCTTTGTTGCCTTTTAGTACAATAAGGATATTAAGTATTGTCCCAGTTACCAGAACACCATTTGGGTTAATTTTCCTTTTGTTTTAAAAAAAAGTTTATAAATCTTTTGACCACACACTATAAAAGCTGCTGATCTACACCATGGTATCTCCTAAGTCCAGGGTGTGTGTGTGTGTATGTGTGTGTGTGTGTATGTGTGTGTGTGTGTGTGTGTTTAAACTGGGCTTTAGAAATGAACTCTGAACAAAGGAAAACTCTCCAAACAGAGTACTTCTT